>NW_017275207.1:1082574-1099023 GCF_001594065.2 Cyphomyrmex costatus
AATTACAAGTAAAACATTAAATTTGTATTTTATGCTCTATAGCATAATTATTTTCAATTTTAACCTTTCCAAGTAATTAAAAAATTACAATATTCTAATTATATTAATTAATGCTTTATAAAATTTAATTATACAATATCAAACATAAAATAATTATAATTATAATTTTTCTAATTACTTTAAATAATTAAAATTAAAAATAGTCGTAAATATCATATTTATAAAAAATTTTATGAAAGGAAAGAATATTACATGTATTTATAATATAAATTTTTTTCATCAATAGGTTCGTATATGTTCCCGCGCAAAGTCGAAAATGTGAAATTAATTTGTGCATTTCTAAGTATATGGGCCTCGTATGAACAATTGAAAACAAATTTTATTCTTGCAAAACTACGTAAAAATTCTTGTGGTAAAGTTGTTTCTTTTGAACATAAAATACCACATGATGGTCTATTTAAGTATGTAGCAGGCCCTTTGCAATTGTGCGAAATAATTATATATTTAATGTTCTCTGCGATTCTTTGGCGAGCTTCTACATGTCATTACATTACTTTGTGGGTTGTATCAAATCAGGTAAGAAATATAAATCAATAAGAAATATGTTTTTTGATAAAAAGAGGTGCAATCACAAGTATATGTATATACAAATGATTCTTTTTAGTTGGAGTGTGCAGTTATGTCTCATCAGTGGTACCATAAGACATTTAAAAATTACCCAAAAGAGAGAAGGATTTTAATTCCTTATATATTTTAATTCCTTATATATGGTAAAACTTTTTATTGCGAAATTTTTATTTTTTTACTAAAAACAATATGATTCAATAATTTATATATTTAGTTGTAATTATAAATAAATAAAATAAATCCCAATGAATAAATTAGTTCAATGAATTTTTGTCCTATATTAATTTGAATACATATTTCCATTTACTACTTTTATTTTATTGTACAATGGTATTAAATGCAGATTCTTTTTATGTTACATACAATATATATAATGAACGTGATACAACATTTATAACAATATAACTCTTTACTTTAATTTGTAAAAAATCTTTCTAATTTTACATTCCATATGGAATTGCCAAATATTTTTCCTTCAATGAATGATGTATGAAGATATTTCCCTTCTATTTAGTTATTTGAATAATAAACTGAAACAAACAATTATTCTTCCCTGGGATACAAATGTAATATACAATTCTTATGAATATTCAAATGAAGCAAGATGATATTACTGAAATCTTTTCACTTTTACAAATAATATCATCATGCTTCAAAATGTTAAATTTGTTTGTATATAAAAATAAAATTTGTAACACACATACGTACCTATATGGATAGCCTTGAGCCTTGTTTCTAAATATTGACAGAAGAAAACTAAAGAAAAGTGCAACTAATACCGCACCTATCACAGCTAATATTTTACGCTTTTTAACGTCTCCTTTACGAGCTGCAGCCTCAGTCATTAAAATCATTCCTAATACCACTGCTCCATCTTTTTATATGTAATTAAGATCAATATCACAATATAAAATGGACACAAACCTAGTTTTATTTTTATGTAAATTGTTTTTTATAATTTTTGAATACAGTAAAAGGATACTCATAATCATAACCATATAGGTTTCCACTATAAATTGTCCTTGAGAAGATCCATGAATATAAGCTACATTGCCATTTGGTGATTTATGAACAAGAGGTGGTCCTCTGATATGATTCCACATTTGTCCAGAAGTCATATTTGTGACAAAGAACTGAAAATAAATAAATCAGGATTAATTGTTATAATAAAAAAAGTATATATTGAATAAAAATATATTTACCAAAGCACAAAATCCCCAAAGATTCTTGTTATAAATAAAGTCCAGGTTGTTACGTCTGAGATATAGACCAACTGCTACAATAACTACAAGCAGTGCAAATCCTACTGTACCTGAGTAATTTGGTGGTCTAAATATTCTTATCTGTAATCGACAAAATCACAATATTGCAAAAAATCTAGAAATCAAATTTAAAAAACACGTATGATAGAAATAAGAACAATTTTAATATAATAAATTTGATATGATACTATAATGATTGCTAATAGTATTACCTGAATATCTGTGCGTTCACCTATCCATTTTGCTATTGCTTCCGCACTAAACCCTACTCGCTGAATATCCATAGTATCGGCAGCTTTTGGTTTACCTTTGGGTGGGAAATGCATGTATACTGGTGCAGTATTCAACTTCAACTACAATAGAAAAATTTTACATTAATTATATATTTATATATCCTTGCATTTTTTACTTACCAATCGAAAGACTTCTGGTCCTTCGTCAAAATCGATAGAGACAAAGAACAACTTGTTGGAGAACAAATTAGAATATCGGAAGGAATTGGCCACTATTGTAAATTCATCATTGGCATGCCTAACATAATAATAACATTATAACGATATTATAATAAAATTATTGATGCACATAGGTTTTAAATAAGTAAAAACTTATTTAAACATAAATGCAAGTCAGTTCACCTGCAAATCTGACATTGTCTGTGAGGCGTCATGGCGGTAAACATAACAATAATAGAATAATTCCTTGGAGGAGCTTTAATGTACTGTTTAAATTTTGATAAATTAAATTTCAATATCGATTTTTTCATAGTCATCTCACTCAATTGCTGCACGCGCTCGGCCAAGGAGTTGCCTTGATTCTGGAAGAATAACATTTCAGAATCACATTTTACAGGTATATTGAGTTTGTCAAAGTTGAGTGAGATAAATGTGAGATATAGGAAGAGTTCTCACGTTTTTCGTTCTGTATTGACAAGTGACATAGCTTAGAACGGAAAGAAAAATCAGTACGATATAGAGCTTGTATTTCATCGTGAACCGGAGGTTTGATATGCTGCGCGGAAAATCAACACGATTAACGATTCCACCGGCGGCACATTAGCCAGCAGCACTGCCAGCAGTAGCGGCCACTGGTTATCGCGTGTAGACCACGATAGCTGGGATCAGTTGATCCACCGGGTACGGCGGGTACACGTGGCACTCGTCGTGCACGTATTCCACTGCATTCCACGAATACGATTCGAGAGTTCGGGTCGTTCGGGACTTAGGTTAGGAGTGTTGGAAAAAAGTTGGAGTCCTCGGCCAGACTCGGCCAGACTCGGCGAATCGAGCTATCTGTCTTTATTCCTGCCGCGTTTACAACACGCGCTTATAAATTAATACTAAGTTCATTTAAATTTTAAATAACACAAATCGACACAAATATTCTATCTTTGTCATTCATTGAATACCAAGAGAAATAGAACGTTTGTGTCGAGTGTCCTCTGAAAGGAAAGCAGTTTTACTGTAGGACAGAAATGAATTTCAATCTAAATTATTTCATTTTCTCTAAAAAAAAAACAATAGAAATCTAAGGAATAATTAAATAATTTCATATAATACCAAGAAAAGATCTCAATAAAACAATCCAATGAAGATAATCAGAAAAGTAAAAATAAATTTATTCTTAAATGAATAAATAAAGATTAATAAATTAATATGAATATATATGTTTTGGCTTTACTAATTGTAAGTTTTGTTTATATAGTATAAAACGATAATTTTAAGAATAGAAAATCAAGACACGGAATCTCATAAAATCGAGAAAGTAATGAAACTTGTGTATTTTTATAATAATTTAAAATAATTACAACATTAAAACATTTTATTCCAGATTTTATCATATAATTTTATAAATGTATACCATGGTACATTATATTAAACTAATAATTATATAACTTCAAAAGTTATATAACAATTGTATAACAAAAGCAAATGATAAATCACTAGCCCTAGCACTGAACTACTGAGTCTGCGTTTTTTCATTTAACGCTCATAAGTTCGTGGAATTATTTCATCCTTGTTGTTTATTAAATGTCAAACAAGGAAAAACGATGCTCGTGAGCGGTGCGAGCGATAAGTGGAATGCAGCTGAGTGTCGATTGCACATTCTCGTAAACTCGCGCGCTCATTGGGTGCTTTTGCAACGAATCGCAGCCGCGCTGGGGAACGAGTAACCGTCGTTTCAAATTAAAATAACCGATTCAACGAGTCCGGAGTCGGGTGTCGGGCAAGCTAAGGGGATCGTGGTTAGTAACGTGCAGTAGCGGTTAGTGACTTAGCGCGCAGTGTTTGGCGCGATCAAGCGCGGTCCATCCTGGTCCGCGTGATTTTGCTCTCGCGTGAGCGAGAGGTGCATGAGAACAATAACGATAACGGAAGAACATTGCTGCGGTTGTTCTACGCGACAATTTTTATCCTAACGACGATCTCGCGTGGCGAATCCGTCGAACTCGTCGACTCGATAGACCAGGCAAATCGCGCGCCCGCGCACGAGTAACACGACAGGATGTCCTTCTCCAAGGCAAGGATACAGCGGTTCAACGAATTTGGCAGTAAGTTATATCTTGGCGTCGAAACACGTGTCTCCAGGTAGAGAGTAACGTACCTGCTGCATGCTGATCTATTCTCGTTACCGACTAGTTTTTCGTCTAATCCACTTTAATCAGTACCTCTTTTTTTTGTTTATCTCATCTATATGCTTAGATTTGTTTTTTTTATTCTCGCATTAGATAGCACACCAGACGACTCTTTGTTTTCGCTCAAACTCACTATTTATCTATCTCACTTTAAATTTCAAACGAGGGGATAACCACTATCTGAAATATTGTCCCACAGATTACATGATTTCATTTAATTTTATATAATTTTGTTTGATGAGAAATAATTTTCCTCACTACATATGCGGTCATTTGGTAAAATAAACGCTTTTATCTAATATTACACAATTATTTCTTGTGTATGTAATTATCGGATTGTATATATAATTTCATATAAATTTTATAATGATTTTAGAGACTCCGTCCCACGATTACATTAAGTGATTACCCCCTCGCTTTCAAAAGTGTATGTATATATTAGTTTAACTAGAAAACAGATTTCATGTTATTAGGTTTTTGTTGATGACTGCCGGGACAAACGTGTTCGTTCTCTGGTCTGAGTATTGTGTAGTCATTTTTAACTTTTTGAAAGTTTCTTACGAGAAATCACCGAAGCTTGTGTCGTACATTGATTCCACAACTAAATTTACTGATTTCACTTCACCATTCTGCTGATTGTAATATCTTCGATATCGTATAAAGGAGACGCAAGCCATTAAGATTGGAGCTGCGTTTGGAGCTTCTATCCTTATTTTATGTCTAATAAACGATAAAGAAAGAAATTATAAGCATTAAAACGCGAGTCTACTCTCTAAAACTTTTAAGTGAGTTGTCACTTTAAAACATAAAATTTCTTCTCAAAGATTGGAAATCGTGCTCCTTTTTTAAGACACAATTTTTACAGTGAGATTCCACGCCAAAGAATTTAAAGAATACGTGCCTGTTGCCGGGAGATTGATATTCTCGAGATCTTCGATCGCGTATTTTGAAATGTGATGAAAATTACAAAGATGAGCAAATTTATTAGATGTTGACAAATTAAATTATAAATATGTTACTAAATTTGCTTACTTTTGTAATTTTTATACCGTTTTAAGATATACAATCAAGCGACATGTGATGACGTTTTGACAATCTTTCTTTTTTCTTTACGTGCACATTTATCGATAAGTATGTGTAACTGCGTATACAATATATTGCATCTATTGTTATTTGTAACTGTATTGTTATTTGTTCTGTGTGAAATTTTTGCATACAAAATAACTTTTAATATAATAAAATTGAATTAAATATATATGTTAATTATATTATCGGTTTGATAGGACAAGCTGCTGCAACGAATAAAACGAACTGAAAATTCATTGAGATTTATTGTAATATTTTTTTAATTGTTATTATGTACATACATAAGTTTGCGTAACTGCATTATGGCGGGAAAATCTTAACGTTGAGTTCTGCGTAGAAAGTTCCGACGTGTATTGTATATATTTTGCATATATAAAAAATATATTTTTTTTGCAATATACTCTTGATAATTTTCACTGTAAGATAGGCTCACTTATTGTGAATCAATTTTTTTTATTATAAAATGAAAAAAAAATTCCAGAAGAATTTTATTATTTTATTACAATTTTTTATATTTTACTGTATCTAATCTATACACACAATTTTTCGTATTTTATATTTAAAATTTAGAAGACAGGATATTTTTTATAATATGTTATTTTACAAATTATCAACTACTACTACACGACCTCTTATAATTATAATTAATGAAGTGAGTACAAAACTAACGAAAGAACCTCAGGAAGTATCAAGTTGTACTTTTAATAAAACTATATTTATACTTTATATAAATAAATAAATTTAGAAAATATTAGCAGCGACAAATAAATAGTTTTAAGAGGGAACTCACTTTTTATATAATAAAGTAGTTTTTAGCTTTTTTAATTATATTTCAAAAACTATCGAGATATAAAGAAATGTGTGTCTCATATAAAGTTTTATAATAAAACTACTTCTATTTGTCTATGTTAATAATATTTTTAAAAGATACTTTTTACAAAATTTGTTTTTAAAAATATTTTTTCAAAATATTGACGTAGATAAATACAAGTAATTTTATTATTAATATTAAAAATTTTTTGCTATCTCAAATTTTTAATAGGTATCGAACGAATGAAGCTGAAAATTGTTTTACATATAAGAAGTAAGTTATTTCACTCCTTAAAACCATTTATTTATTGCTACTGATATTTTTTAAATTCATATATTTATGTAAGCTACAAAATTTCATTAAAATTAGAATTTAACAATTTATTTCTTTGTAAGATTTAAAAGAAGTAAAAACGAAATATAAAATCCAATCTTATAAATTGTGTTTCATACTCAATATGAATATCAGGAGTAGATATATGTTTATGTTTTTTTATATTACTTTTATCGATTGCATATATTTTATTCAGTTTTGACAAATCACAATGAACGCTCTTTGGTGCTTCCTGATGTATGATGATCGTCAAGACCATGCGATCGCTAATCCGTTTTATCCTTTAGTAACATCTGTTTTGTGATTGTTGTTATTATTCTTGTCACTTTTTTGCTCTTTGTAGCTCCTGTTGTATGTAGCTATTCTCAAGTAAAAGGTAGGCAGCATAATATTTTATTCGTTATTTCCTATATCTTATCTTTATATATCGCTGCGTCTGCCCTTTAAATTTCTCATATATTGATTCTCCCCCTCTCCTTCGTTATAGAAGAAAGCGCGCGTAGACAATAAAAGAAGACATTTTATCGTGTACGGACGCAATGGGGAACGTTACCGGCTACACCTGGTTATTCTACGACCCCATAGAGATGTGTCCCTTGCATTCAGAACAGCTGTCTTTCCCATTTGCGCCTACTTCTCCCTATGCACGATACGTTGAGCTAAAAGGAAGTCTCACTTAACCACGCCGTCTTTCTTCTCCCTTATTGTTGGTTGCAGCGCCTTGGGCTGATATCGCCGATATATTACGCAATATTTAAGAGCAAGTTATATTTAAATCTTCATGTCCTTTAATTATGCCCATAGTGCATAATTGAATTAAAATGAATAAGAATAATTTGTCCCCTGATCACATCAATCTGTTCATCTTGATGGGAGAATTTTGTTAGGGTTTGTTCATTTTAATTTTCGTATATCCTCACTATTTTGTGGTAGATTTCTTCCGATAATCTTCCTGCGTAGCGATTTGAAAAATTATAAGACTATAGTTTATTTTCTTCCAAATTACACACAGAAAAGTACATAATATATGCAAGTAATAATTATTTATTTCAAATATTTCAAAGGTTTATACATGGAGAAAACGATTTTGTTGAAGTATCCAAAAATTTAACTTGATACAGATCTGAAAATAATTCTATTAGACCATCAAAATTTAGGACACTGATTGCTAGAATGTCAAAAAATTTTAACACTTTAGCAATCAGTCTGATTGTCTTATCTAAAAATTTTAATGGTTTAATAGAATTATTATATTTTCAGATCTTGTTATCTAGTTATAGTTTTGGATACTTCAGCAAAATTGTTCTCTTCGTGTGTGTATATATATATATATATATATATTAGTAAATTTATTCTAAGTTCACAAGCATTAAAATTCAAAATATATTATGAATTTTAGTAAGCTTAATAGATCATTCAACTATTAAATTAAATACAAATTCGATTTGCTTATTATATAAAGTGTTTTTCCAATTTTATTACATATATATTCTTAAAGATTTTTTTTTATTTTTAGTATATAAGTTTTTCTAAAATTTGTAATTAGTATATTTTAAGATTATCAAGAAAGTATATTTTCTATTAAAGATAACCGTTGTTAAAAGGAAGATATTTACAAATATATATGTAGAATATTACGTGGATATACTTATAATGATTTAATTGATAATTGCGATCGAAAAAAGGATCTAAATATTTTGTGTATCATTTTAATTCGCTAATGTATTCATGATGATTTCGCAGGTGATGCACCTCCACCAGGCGCTTACGACCCGAAATTTGACAGTAAAGTAAAGGGAGCTATTATTGAGAAGTCTGATAGGTTTTTGGACAATAAAAGCTCAAGTAGTGCAGAATGCAATGCATCAGTTGCATCAGTTGCATCAGTAAAGAGTTGTGCAACGGTTCCTATTTTCCGGGTGGTAAGAATTGTCATAAACTTTGTTACCAATTATTAGTTACAATTGTAATATCCGAGAAATAGAAAGAAAAGAGATCTAATTATATTATAATTGAACTGTAAAATATTAAATTGTGGATTTATTAATTATGTTTTAAATTAATCTGTAAAAGCACAGACTATATTTGCGTTAAACGCAGTTATTCACATTGTTTTGTGATTAAGTAGCGTAGTAGTACAGAGTGTATTTGAATAGAAATGTATAACATATCTAAAAATGTAGATACATTTTTGAAAAAATATTGTTACATTAAAATATATTAATAAAATATATTGTTAATAAAATTGAATGTTATTAAATTACATAAAATGTTTTTATATAGCCCCAACCGCCACTAAAACGGTTAATCACAAAATCGGGATCAAATTATCCTAAATTAAAAACTCC
Source organism: Cyphomyrmex costatus (assembly GCF_001594065.2). NCBI lineage: Eukaryota > Metazoa > Arthropoda > Insecta > Hymenoptera > Formicidae > Cyphomyrmex > Cyphomyrmex costatus. Next base: position 1,091,674 of record NW_017275207.1, read on the forward strand.
GCAACCTTTAAGCAAAAATCAAAGCATGAAATATGAATCTAATCAACAACTTGCGGATCTCCAAGTCGAATGTTTAAACAAGGATAAGACTATACAGGAACATGAAAAACACATTGAGGATATGAAAGATGAGATACGGAAATTAGAAACTGAATTGGAGGAATTGCATAAGAAACAAAATGAAATAGAAACGCAACATATGAAAGATATAGAAAAAATGGTTAATATAATATCGTTAAATAAAAGTTTTGCCTATTATTAGCTAGAGGCAAAACTATATTTTCAAAATATCTTTAATTTGCAGGCTAAGTTACAACAAGATGTAATAAACAGTCATGATGATAAACATCAAGCAGAAATGCAGACACTTCGTTCTCAATTATTAGAAATAACTAAGGAAAAAGAACGAGAGATTTTAACACGAAAAGCAATGGAAACGGAACTCAGAAGTCGTGCAGCTGAACTATCAAAAGGAATAACAATATTAGAAGTTGAATTGAATGCCAAGAAAGAACAGAATAGAACAAAGGTAAATTAAATTATTTTATTTTAAGAGTGTGAAATAGATGGTTGTATTAAGAAAAAATATTTTGTTTTGTTTAACAGATTGAAGCTCTTGAAACGCATATTAAAGAATTATTAAACAAATTGGAAACAGCGAAACAGGATCGTGATACCGACATAGAATTATTACAAAAAGAAAAATATCAACTCGATGTCTGTGTCACAAATTTAACTCAAGAACGATCTAATCTTGAATCTACATTGGAAATAAAGCAGAACGAAATTTCAAAACTTGAAGCTGAATTATATATTCTGCAACGCAAATCGCAAGAACTTAAAGAGCAATATGGAGAACTTGCCGACAGTTACGTTCAAAAAATTTCCGATTTTACTAATAAACACGAAGAAGAAATCAAACATTTGAAAAATGACTTTTTAAAAGAAAAAGAAGAACTCTTAATGCAAAATGAAGTTTATAAGGAACGTGCATCAAACATGGAAACCAAGGCAAATAAAATGGAAGAAATAAACTTTTCTGTTACGGAAGAATTAAAAAGTCTTCAAAATATTCATACAGATGTGCGTAACCTGTGTAAATGTACAATTTTATTGTTATGTATTATATATTTGTACATATACTTGTATACAGATACACTTTTGTGTAGATGTACAAGTAAGGTATTTAGAGGAAATCGTGATAATCAGAAAATTCTAAATAGAACAACTTTTGCTGAGTAACCTATTACGTCTGATAACATCTTTTTAAGGCATTGTTTTTTTTTTGTTTTGTCAACGCCAGACATCTGTCTTGATTTTTTTTTAATATGGATATGTCAAAGTTTCCACGATCAAGTGATTATTGATATCCGAAATGAGCTCAGTAAAACAGTGGAGTGATATAATCTATAACATTCTCTGTTTTTCTAAAGCATGTCAATGCACTACAGATATATGTAATGCTTATAATAAAGATTGTTTGCCATTTTTAATATTTATTGTAATAAAACAAAAATAAACAAAATTTAAAAAATACGATTTTTCATTTTTCCTAACTTTATAAAAATTAAATAACATTTAACAAAGTTAAAAACTAACTCTTAATGTTTTAAGAACATGTCACCGAATATGGGTTACTTAACAAAAATTATATATTTAATCAATTTACCATTTTTTAAAAGTTTTATGGAAACATTCTTAATTCATTTTTAATTTTCTTTTTTCGTTCTTTAGGTTACTCAACGTTTACAAGAAGCTCAAAATGAATTAAAGCTTTCAGATGAGAGGCATAACATTATGATGGAAAAATATAAGAAAGATTTTATTGATATGACAAATATACATACTGGAAACAAATTAAAATTGGAGAAAGTATTAGAGGATGCCGCAGATGAATATTTAAAGGAAATAGAAAATGTACGATAATACATACAAATATATTTTTATAATTTATTGTGCTTACAATAATTTATGTGTGTATATATATATATATATATATATAAAAATTGGAGAAAGTATTAGAGGATGCCGCAGATGAATATTTAAAGGAAATAGAAAATGTACGATAATACATACAAATATATTTTTATAATTTATTGTGCTTACAATAATTTATGTGTGTATATATATATATATATGTTTTGAATATAGATTAAGAAGTTGAAAGATGAAGAAATAGAGGAATTAAAACGAACTTCTGCTGAAAAACTTGAAGATGAAACTGAACGGATAATGAAGCATGCTCAAAAGATGATCGAACAAATAGAGGCTGATAAACGAGATATACTAATAGCATGTCGCAGTGAGAGCACGGAACAGGTGAAAAAAACAATTGTTGAATGCGACGCTAAAGTAAGCAGATTACACGTGCGTAGAATGCCAAACATCACTGACTAATTATTCGTTTTCTGTTAATTTTTGTAAATTTACAAGCACTTATAGATTGTTATATATACATATATGAAATGTGATTCTTATTCTACAAATGTTTTTCTGTGAATACTATCTTTTTTCTCTTTCTCTATGTGTGTTCCTTTTGTGATGTTTGAAAAAATGTTTATTATAGTATAAATCGTGTTCATAGATATTAAAATAGGACTTTACCTTAGGTCAGTGCCATGGTCGAAGAAGCGCGAAATACTGTAGAAGAGGAGATGCGATTTGCTGACGATAACTATAAAAAATGTTTACTTCGTATGGAAGTAGAGCGTGCTGCATTAGACGAAAAACTTTCTCAAAGAGATATTGAAATCACTAAACTTTCCACGACACTCGAGGAATTAAGATCATCCGTGGAAACACAGGTGATTATGGTGATGCTAGTGTAACTAATAACATTATTCATAATATAATATGTTATAAATTGTGATTATTAGGCAAGTTTTAGTGAAAGTTTACAAACTGAGTTGGATAAAGCAGAAAGTGAATTAGCGGAGAAGAAACAAGAATTGAGAGCTTTAAAGGACCACATTAGAACAGAAGCGGCTGAAATGGTTGCTAGAAAAAAAAGGTTGATATCAACGACAAATTTGATTTTCATAATGTTAAAACTTTTATCTATATATTTAATTTTGCTGAGTGATTACTTTAATTATTTTAAATATTTAGATTTGAGCTAATTATGTCTGAAAATCAAGCATCTGTTGTTGCGCTTACTAATCGGTTGTCCCAAAGCAATGCTGAAGTGGAAAGATTACAGTATGAGGTCCAACTTGGTGAAAACTGCATACGCGAACATAAAGAACTGCTTAATGCAATGCGTTCAAATTCGCAATTGGTGCACGAACAAGTTCATTCTTTTATGAAAGAGTTAGATGCCCACAGAGATCTAGTAGATCAACATCAGTCTGGTAATATATCTCAATTCGATTCACTAAAATCCATCTTTGAGACAAAAATACAAACTCTAAAACAGGATGCCGCAAAAGAAATTGCAAGACTTGAAGATGATGCCAAACTGAAAGCTATATTAAATAATGAGGTAATACGCTTGTTATTGGAATTATTTTGATATTACATTTTTTTTTAAATCTAAAAGTTGATCTTTTAATTTGTTTTATCGTGTTTTGATTATAGCTAAGAATACAACTTGAAGAAATGACTAAAAGTATCGGTGAGGCACAAAGTGCATTACTAGTATTAGAAGAACAAAATGATGCTAGAGAAATTGATATTTCACGAATGCAGTTAGAAAATAATAAACTTTTGGATCAATTAGAAAGTAGCGAGAAAAAGTTAGAAGAAAATAGACGATTACTTCAAGATCAAGTAAAACAACATAAAATTATGACAGATGAAGTAAGTTTAAATATAATGCTAAATAAATTATAAATGAATCATTAGTCATTGTGCATTATTAATGTAAATACGAAATATTTATAGGCATATTCTCGAATAGAACAACTTTCTGAAAAAGCTAAAAAATTTGAAGAAATAGAAAAAACTGCAAAGGTAATATTTTTTTAATCGATAGAATTTATTGTTATATTAAAATTAAATTATAAATAAACACTGTCGAGAAATAAAAATTTTTTATTACAGGAAACCACTTTATTATTAGAACAAGAACGAATTAAATGGAAATCTTCGGAAAATGAACTTATTCAGCAACTTAAAGAGGAAATAACACGACGAGAAGAAGCTGATGAGTAAGTTTAATATAGTATATTTTTTTATTACTACTTTGAAAAATAATGACTATTTTATTCTGTGCAGAGAAATCAAGAAATTAGTAACAATGAATGAGGTTCTTAAGAAGGATTACAAAGAAATTATTGAAAAATATGCTGACGTAATTGGTCATCAGAATCCTAAGCAAAGAATCAAACATGTTATTCGACTAAAAGACAAGAACTATGAATTGGAACAGGTGTGTGGCATCATCCCGCTTTTTGCAATTTTTGTGATATCTTCTTTGGCTTTCTGCTTTCTTTCTGTACGATATTTTTAATGGAATTATCATATTTTTAATGGATATTGTTATCATATTTTTAATGGATATTGAAAGAAATATATAAATATCTGTACATAATTTTATAATTTGGGCCCTCAGGTAGGCTCAATAAGTAATGCGATTGTTGTTTTACAATTGTGAAATTCTTGTTCATGTATTTAATTATGTAAATAATGTTGATTCTCCATTTTGTAAAGTTCTGTATTGTGATCTATGCCTTTTTGTGAATCAGTTGTAATTTCATAAAGTAACGTTTCTTTATATTATTCTCCTGTGCTATTATCATATTTTTGTATAATACAATAAGAAATTGAATCAAAGACAATGCGAAAATAAGATTATTTCGCGCATGTGTCATTAAGATAAGAACAAAGGAGAAATTTTACATTAAAGAGAGTGTTTGATCCTAACAACTTCACAAAGAGGAGACTTGACTGTATATTATTTTTCTAATTATATTTTATAGAATGGATTTTTTAGAAATAAATATTTGTGTCTTTAAGCAAATCTAAATTGCGTTTTTATTTATCCAATGAAGCTCATGTTTATAAATAAGTATAATATTTATATTTTTATGTATATTTTTTCTTTTTATATTTCTGACCGAAAATGGTTTTTTTAGGAATTGCTAACCAAGACCAGATTAGTGGAACAACAACAAAAGACCATAGAAAAATTGAAAACAGAAGAAAAGCGATCTCATTGGAAAGGCAAGGAAAATGTAGGAATGGTACATTCAACTCCCCTTTCTTCTCCTCATAAAACATTGACGCCATTGAGGGATCGAAACGATTAATCTCAAGCAATAGTTCAATAGCTTGTCTTCTTAAATTATTAGTCTAGATTACAAATATTTGATTCGAATAATCGTGCTTAAATAATTTTCTAAGAAATGGAAAACGGTTGCTGCTATATTAGAAGAAAATCACTAATACTTGATCGATATATTTTTCAAAGAGATATTTCCTTATATTTTTGATATGTATAGAAAAACACCTCCCACCAAAAACCTGTTGTGTTACATGTTTACGTTTTGCTAAACAGGATAAAGTATACATATAAATGTTATAAATGAAAAAAACATTTTGCGAATTGAAATGATTTAAAAAAATCTTATATACATTCACTTATATGAATTTTGTATATAGATGACTTATATGAAAAGAAAAAAATAGGTATATAAGGTAAATATATCAGTTAGTGGATATGAACTATTTGTTGGACAAAGCGATAAAACATTTTACTTAAAGCTTTTAATGATATGTACGATTCTAAATTAAATTTTTATAAAGAAAATTTATTTAGAATCGTACCATTATCGTAAATATTCATTGAAAATTATCATTAAAAGTTTTTAATATTTAAAATTTTGTACCATTTTGTCCAACGAATTGGATCATGTCTATTAACTGATATCATTTATCTTATATTTTATAAAGGATACATTTAAATTTGCATACTTATGTTTCTATTCTAAATTTTATTTAAGTAATTAGAATAATATTCAAAATTAAAATATTCAAAATGATACATTGGTATCAGCGACCTTCTTCTAATTTTATATGTAAAAAAGGGAACATCTTTAAAAAAATGTATATTTTTTTTATAAAAGTTACAAAATTTATTGTTGATACTGTTAATTTTGCCGTATATACTTCAAATGTAAACTAAAACAGATGCCATCGATATTATGTTACAAAAAATACTTTATGATGTATTTTACATTTTATGTAGTTCGCATTAATTATATTTATGCGTGGCTATTGTCTAGGCGGATTATTATTAATATATAAAGACTTGCTATAACATATCTTTTATATGATAATTTTAATAAATGTCCTATCCAAATTACTTTTGTATTTGTGGTATATTGATATAACTTTACATATATAACTCTGGTATAATTTTTATTTGTTATAGTTTCATTATAAGGTTTCTCTTATTATAAGAATTGTGACTGTTAAATTTGTAGAATTTTTAAGGAAGATATAGAATAAATTTCTTTCAATTTCAAATCATCTATAAACACTTCAACTATCGAAAAATTAAACTCTACAATATTAATGATGTATAAACTATAGTCCAGGAATCGAAATATTTTACATGCACATAAATAAGCCATTAATTATAATATTTTATGTAGCGATGTTATTCGAAAGAGATCATGACGAATCCATTAGAGTTATCAACAACTTATCCGTGTGAACTTTATTATGCTCGGTCATGCGCCCGCAGTCGCCACGGTATATGCTCGTATTATACATTCCATCCGTGGTAGCTCTCGACATCCTTAATCACTGAGATACTGTTCTCTGAACTTCTTTCTAAGGTCAATAGCTACATGAATTTTAAACATTGCCAACAACTTTCATGATCTAATTAGTTTCCACCTTATCAACGTCTCGTCTATTTATCTCTAACAACAGCGGCTGGCTGCCCTCTAAAAACCAGCGTTTCCGTGTCAAGCTGTGAGACCTAAATAGCCCCGGTCTCTCTGACAAAACCCGGTGGATGTAATTTACAGGACAGGAACGGAAACTTTGGGATACGGATTCGCCGTATCGTATCGTAATTCGGATTTTATGCTTCGCGTGATCCTGTCGCGGCAGATTAGTTGCACCCCGACGTCGTTGACACATTGAGAGATGAATTTAGATGAATATGATATTATCTTTATTTTCAAATGCAAAGCATACCTAATGATTCATTAACTTTTTATAATCTTTTAGTACGTACAATTGATTTTTATGAATTCGGATATTGTGGTAAACTAACAAAATTGCAAAACGGATCGGATTAATGCTGTGTGCGCGCGTGTGTGTGTGTTACAAAATAAGACATTATTTGATGTTTCACACATACACACACACACGGGGGGGGGGGGGGGGAAGGGGGGG
>NW_017275207.1:1099221-1128910 GCF_001594065.2 Cyphomyrmex costatus
GCAAGGGGTGGCCCGCCCCCCTCCCGCACCCGTCCCGATAGAGATTTCCCCAAACAGTACAATCATATAGCAACAGTACATCATGGAAGTCGTGTCCCCTTCGCAAGGGGAGGAGAGGGGTAAAAGTTACTTCGCGTGGAAAGTTTAACGTTCCTGAAGAGGGAAATTTGGAATTTTCGTTTGCTCATCCTTGGTTCAAAAGATTTATGAGGAAACGATGAGCAAACAAATGCAAAAAAAAAAAATAATTTTTTAATACGATACCAAAACTTATAATTTTCTTGTATCTTTTAAACTAAGGGTGAGCAAACGAAAATTCCAACTGAGCATTCGTGAGCGAGCGATGAGCAAACGAATGCATAAAGAAAAAAAATCCATTTTTTAATATTGGGGGCCAGCTTCACACGGATCTAGTCTTTATTTTCGAGTGCCAAATTTCATAGGGTAATGTCCACGTTTTTATGGTTCTTTTCCATACTACTACATTAATCTATGAGATTTGGTACACGAAAAAGACCAGGATGTCCATTCTCAGGTTTCTCTCTGATTTGTGCTTCTGCTTCTGTCACTTTAGTGTACGAAGTTATCTCATCTACAGTCGCTTCATCCTCCATAATTTTATCCATGATTAGATTGACGCTCTTTACACACTCAGTATTACTGTTAATATCCCCATTACACGCGATATTGATGCTCGAGTATCAGAAATCCAAATCATCGTCAGTATTCTGCGCGCCATCCATCAATATTTTAATCCTACACAGTCAATAATATTGTCAACATTAACAAATACTGACAGTATTATTGACCGTGTAGGGTCACCTCAAGAGAAACTGTTTTATTTATCTATCACTATAATTAATAAAATTAATTGAGTGAGTAAAATAAATTGATGAGAGAGAGAGGGAGAGAGAGAAATTTTTAAACACATAAACTTTGATTTATTTATTGTGAATCGTAAAAATATTAAAATGGAAAAATTTGTATGCCGTTAAGAAAAATCTTTATACTTATTCTTTTACACAATTGCAAAAATGTTTATTAATCATTTGTTACAATTTTTTGAGATTCTAAAAAAATGCACGTATTTATTATTTTTTATTAAAATAAAATTGTAAAAGCGTTAATATTAACATAGTAATAGTAACATTAACTATAATTATTTATAACTATTTATATATTTTTATTACTAAAATAAAATTGTAAACTCAAAAATTATAAAAAATTTAGATAAATAAAAAGGTGAAGTAGAATGGATAAAGAAATTAATTACAAAGATATATACTACAAAAGATATATTGAATTTAACTCCTCATTGTAAATTTTTGAAAAAAAGATTTGTAAACGATAGATACAATTTGAATCATATGTATCATACGAGAAACGTATCGAGATAGTTCACGAAAACACTCCAAGAGAGCACTAGTATTCACATTTTGAAATATTGCAAATTGCAACCTAGATTCAAAACACTGCACTGCATTGATCTGTATATGATTTCTTGTATTATATTAATATAACATATTAAATTTTTACAGATTTACGTTATTTACAAATAAAATATTAATTACATGGACACTGCTCGATAATGTTCTGTTATCGGACGAAATCGCAAATAAAGTTACATTAATAAAGAAAAATAATGTAATAATAAATAATAAATAAATAAATAAAAGCGCGCGTAAATCAAAGAAGAAATCAGCAGCTGTCTAAATGAGGAGTAGAACTCTTCGGAACACGTAATTCGTTCACGTAACTCGACTAAAATCACCGACCAGAGAATTTTCAATTTACCGAAAATTCTTCGGTAGCGCGCATCGTTCACGGATTGTTCTTCGATCCGTGATTCTTTTGCGGAAATCGCGGCCGTCAAAACGTGACCTCGCTTTCGCAATCAGCTCTATTCTGTACGGCTTGTTTCCGGAAGGAGAGCTCTACCTGTTCCGTGTCGTTCAAGAACGACACGCACCCCTGCGAGCGGCGGAAGGGGTGAGAGCTAGCAGCGGCGAGCAGTGGTTGGCTGGCGCTGCAAAGATCTCTCTGCAGAAAAATTACCGGTTATTGCCGTCATGGCACGGCGTATGCACGACGCGACGCGATACCGAAGGTCCTTTTTGAAGGGGAAGATTGGGGAATGACGTGCTCGCGAGCCTCCGCTGGCTTGCTGGCCGGAAGGGATATGAGCGTGAGAGAGCTTTCCCCGAGGCCACGATAATTACCCCCAATGGTCAGCGGGAAAGCGAGTCCCGCAGTCCTAACGCCTTTCGATGTTGTATACCAGGTCTCCGCATTCTTCCAGTCCTCGCATTAAGCCGTGCGGATTAACGGATACCTCCCTTATTGAAACCCGCGTTACATTTCCACCCTCTGCCCGTTGATAGCGCGCCCGACGGCGCGTCCGCACGCGTGATTTCCTTGACAGATCTGATTTGTGCACGGGATCACTGTCTTTCGTCGAATTCAATCGAATTCCGTCCTATGTGCACATAACGGTTCTCGTTGGTCCGCTGTTCTCGATTAGCGTCGCACACGAGGAAGACGCAATGAGATTTCCGGTATTCGTTACTCATATGGATATTGATGGAAATAATTAAACGCAACAACGGATGAAACTACTTGTGATGCAGTATCTACGATAATACTATTATCATAATAGATATCGCCTATGAAGCCGGTTCATAAATATTTGCACGCAGACATTGCAAGTTCAGAGATTCATTCTTATGCTAATAGTCAATTTTAATAACCATAAATAAGTTTCTACAAAAAAACTGAGATATATATATGTGTATATATGTGTTATAAAATATTTAAAATGTTAATAAATATTTAATATATTTGTTTAGAAAGAAGAAACGCATTTTTTCCTGTCTAACAATGCTGACGAACGATATTAATGAATCGCACACATGAGTTATAATAATTTTTGTGATAATAAATAAGGTAAAATAAAAAATTTAGCCAGGTATTTAATTTACAATTTCAAATTTACGTTCGGCCATTACAATCATAAATATTAATCACTGTGCGTCATTAACAATTGCTACAAATAAAATTGCCTGTTAACTGCATCCTGAATTGAACGTCCTAACTATTAATTATCAATGTTTCTTCAAATAAATTTGTTGGATCGCGTGCAGCATGCGTCACGGAAGGTATGATGATCCAGAGATGGCGGATGTTTCAGGTCTGCATTACACACGGAAAAGAGATCGAGAACATGTAGAAACTCCGGTGCAAATTCTATCCTGTATTAAGTATTAGTCGCATCTTGCGAATGCAAAGGAGACCCAAGTAATCCCGCACGTGTGATGCTGTAATTAAATATTTGTGCTTAGACGGGGAGGAGCGGCTCTTCCGACATAAGTTTGCGCGCCGTCTAATTAAAGAGGCAATTAACTTAATCGCTCTGTGCTCTTTCGTTACGAGCGCGTCTCGTTCGTGATTCGCGAATTTTTTTCCGCTCTGTTCGAAAAGTTATGCAAATTTCATACGGATCGTATGTTACTGAATTATTTAGCATGACAAAGCATACTTGTGCTAATTTTCTGCAGATGTTGATAAACGAAGCAATAATTACTAATAATCAATATCGTAAAAGTAATCAGTAAAAGATTTCAGATAAATCGATTCATTTATATTATATTAGAATCTGATAGATCTATTCTATTAGATTCTGTTAAATTAATTTTCATAAATTATTAGATCGACATCATACTTCCCTTGCAGAAATCTGATACTGGCTAATTTAATACTGAAAAGCAATAATTAATTACTCGTTTTAAGTATTAAAAACATTGTTTAGAGATACTCTCTTTTAGTATATACTCCATAAAAGTGATTAATATATTGTCTTTCAGTAATAAATTGGCCAATATTAGATTTCTGTAAGGAAAGAATGATGTTAATTCAATAATTTATGAAAATTGTTTTAACAAAAGAAAATAGAAAGAGTCTATTAGATTCTAATATAATCTAAATGAATTGATTTATCTCAAGAAGCTGCTTTTTTATTATTTTCATGATATTAATTATATATGGTACAATACATTAACTTCTGTTTAACTTTTAATACACACGATGAATCTGTTCCAAGTTAATTTTCATAACTCTTACAAGCGTATACAAAAATTGTTAAGTAATTCTTACATGTACATCTTTAAAAAATGTTTATAAAGTTGTAGGTGTATTATTAAAAAAGAAAACGATAAAGACTATATTATTTAATGAAGTGCTTCTATAATATTTTAATGAAAAGGAATACGCAGAACATGAATAATCCAAGCGTATACATTAGGAGTTAATTATTAACGTACATAGAATGTATAAAGTGTTTTAATGATTATTTAATCTTTATTTAATATAGAAAAAAGAGAAAGAAGATTATTTATTTAAGTTATATAATTTTAACACTTATTTATATTGTTTTTCTTCTCAAAATGTATTCTTCTTGATCGTATTTCTTTCAGTATCTATGCTTTAAATTAAAGAAAACTGTATCTCTTCAATTATTTCTAATGATTAGATGATAGTTTTTAAAATTTATCGTTATAGATAATTATAGATAATTATTATTATTATTTGAAAATTATTAAGATGACATGAAAATGGCGCAGTATTGTTACCACTAAATACTAAATTATGAAATTTTTATACATAAGTAAATATCTCTCCCTTCCTCTCTCTCTCTCTCTCTCTTCCTCATCTTTTTTATTTCTCTCTTTTTCTGTTAATACAAATATCTGCAGCGACAACGATATAGGTTGCTGTGACATTAATTGCTTCATTGTTATATATGTAGTATTGGACTCGTTAAGTGACTTTTTGGCAGCAATCCAATCATTTTTACAGTATTTATCATGAGTGTCTCACAAACTAGTATCTGATGCCGGAATACGATAAACGATAAATATAGTCGGAGAATACTCGTTTTGTAGTAGACAATTAGATCGCAGGGTATATATATTCATTCAAGAGATTAACAATAAAACACGAATAATGTTCCGTAAACTCGTATTTTATGAAATATGCACTTTTCTCCAGTAGCTCGCAATTTTTCTCTTTGTATATACATATAAAATATTGCAAAATGTCTATTTTATAACAATGAGGGAAATTTATAACACCGAGAAAATTAGCTGTACATTTAATGGAAATAATTTTCGCCGAGTATAAAAATAATTTTTATAAATAGTATTTTTGTTGGTTTTATTTGTATTGGATATTATAAGTTTATATCAATAATTCTTCTGCATTGCCATATATACATACGTTTGACGTTAATATTGATTATTATTTTCATATTAATGCGTTTTGTATTAATATACGGTTATTTCTTAAATTATTAAATTAAATTAGATTTTAGAAAATTCGTTAAATTATCGAATTTTCAGATAAATAAATTTTCCAATTACATTTCTTTGAAATGCGTATAGTAATTGACTACAAGCGTGTACAAAAAAAGGTAGAACAGTAAATAAAATGGACAAATAAATATGTAAAAAATATCGGACGAAGTTCAACCTGTCAGAATTCAACGCAACTTCGACGCGTGACAAACTTGTATTGCAGGTAAAGGGTGCGCAAGGACGCAATACAAAAGCGAAGGGAGATCGTACGACGGGATACGGGAAGAAAATCAAAGCGTATTAAGGAGGCGTGGAAGGCAACATAATGGGTTTCGCGAGGGAGAGAAAGAGAAAGGGAGACTCGTAGAAGTCGAGCGGCAGCTTCGTGACTGCGCGACTCGGATCGTGACTCATTCGTGACCGGGATTGGATCTGACCTCGTCGTGGTCGTCGTACATGGTCTAACCATTACGTTAAATCCCCAAACGGTAGTCGAAAAGAGACGATAAGGAGAAAGAAAAGATCGGCCAACGCGCCACTTAGCCAGCCGAAATTACCGCGTTAGATCCCTTTTCACCTTCTGGCTCTCCTCACTCAAACGTTTTTATTCTGTAACATCGAAAATTATTCTCTCTCTCTCTCTCTCTCTCTCTCTCTCTCTCTCTCTCTCTCTCTCTCTCTCTCTCTCAAAAGTGTATTTGTAGAGCAAAGTAGCCGTGCACGATCGGCATGCTCTCGCTCGATTACGCTACTTTGCCGAGAGAGCCTAAATTTTCTCAATAATTCTCGCATACGACACGCGACATCGCGAACGGGAAATGGGAGCGACTGCGCTACTAATTGGAGCAACACGCAAACTTAGATCGTGCTCGGGTTTGTCTTTTTTTTTTTTGACATTACTATGAAGAGATAGGTATACGGAAATTATACGTCACAGGAAAATATTGAATCGTTGCAAATAAATGATGTGCAGAAAGAAGCTGATACATTTCTTACTTTCTATATTTTCCTTTTTCTTCAAGTCAATAAGCGATCCTGAGATTGTGCTCTAGAAATATTGACATTAATTATAATAGATTTAACGAAAAATCAAAGAATCTGCCGTTATAGAATTACAGTTCAAGATTCTCGGATATCTCGCTCATACACTGTTTTTGATCTTAATCTTGAGAGGGTTTGTTTTGGGAAGTTTTCATAATTACTGTCAATTAATAAAATTGTATAATTTGGGTAAAATTTCATGTAATTATATCTGATGGTATTCGGACCAATTATATAATTTCTACCGAGGAAGGAGAAGACAAATGTAGGTCAGTTTTTTCTTTCCGTGTTCAGCCCTCAAATGTATTTTATACATATAATGTAAGGAAACAAGTAATAAAGTTTAATTACAAGTTTGAGGTACAAAACTGTTGTATATTAACTAGGTCACCATTTACAAGCTCGCGAATTTGTAGAAAGGCGAAGAAGAAAAATCGCGTGTAAAAATCCAGTTGGAAGGGTGTAGTAATATGTCACTCAGATTCGTGGCTCTGATCCAAAATAGACCGTACAACAGGCGTGTAACATTAATTTGCAAGTAGATTAAATGCATTTTCGTGCCGACGACGGACGTATGAAGCCACTCGTGCCTGCTTTCACGTATTTCCGGAGCCCAGGTCGCTCACCGGCCATTATTAATCGGACGATATTACGAGCGTGCGCGCGCGTGCACGAGAGCTATATCGGCCGCTCCCGTATTCCAGATTTAATATTTCATCCCGCAGATCTTTAAACCGCCCCAATTGGAAAGCGGTGTATCGTTCTCGCGATATAGAGGATACGGGAGGGGGGGGGGGGGGATTTTCTCAAATCTATCTTTGTAATTCAGGTTAATCCACGGTCGTGACCCGTGCACGTTCACATGATTAAGTAGTTAATTCGCTGCCACTCGCGGAATCGAGTCGGTGCGGATGTAATTTTTTAAATTCGGGAGACATAAATCTCCCTAAACGAGAATACGATCTCATGATGCAAATAAGACAGGAAATCAGTGAGATTTCTTCGGATTCATCCTTGTCTCGATGAAATACGGGAAGACAAATCTGATTGTAATAAACACACATTTACGACTTAATTTTAATAAATTAAATAATAATTTTTATTAATTTTTAAATAAATTGACGACAAATTCTTTTTATTTAAATCAGTATTATTTTGTATAATTTATTAATTAACTTCAAATATTCGTAAAATTTTGGAGTTTTTTTTTTCTGAAAAAAGAATTTTAATTTATAATTTATAACTGAATATATGTTTTAATGATTTTTTTAAAAAATGTACGTTTGTTATCAGTAGTTATATTTTAATATGGGAATGTGAAAGACTAAAATAATAATAAAATTTGTTTTTGTTGGATAAACCGGGAATAGAAATTGATTTTAAAAGTCGTATTGATTAAACTTAAACAAAAATGTATTTATCTAATATCTGACATTTTTTAAAAGGATTTATATATAATATAAAATTACTATATATTAAAATTAAACAATAATAAATGACTAAATGATCAAAAATCATTTGTATTACTAAATATGATGTTAAATGTTACAGCGACTCGGTTTTCTTTGCGAGTAGGTATATTTAAAGTTACTCTGACACATTTAGCACAAGTTTATTTTATTATTCTCAATATTCTAATTAGATTACTTTGTTGCAATGTGTAACATATATTGAAGGAATAAATTAGAAAGAATGCTTAAATTAGCTTAAAAATTAAAATAAAAATTTCTTGACATCACATGTTATTTTTTAATTAATTATGCAACCTGTTTTTACAAGGTTAAGAACAAATTAAATTGATCAAATGAAAGATTAAAACATTAATTCCGTTTGCTATATTTTCAGAAAAAGAGAGAGAGAGAGATGGATGGGGAAAGAAGAATACTTCAGCTAGAAAGAGATTAATTATCGCTTTTCCGATGTTGAATCTCAAATCACGTTTAATTCAATTGCTATATTTACACCCACCAAATCGTTAGCGCTAGTTGACACCGTTTATAGATTGACGAGCAAGATTTAATTGATTCGTTAGTAATTTAGTTGTCCGTGTTTCGCAGAAGGAAGTTCTCTGGTGTTAAGGGGCTAAAGTCGTCTTGAAACTTTCGTATCGACTCGGTGCGGCCTCGGCGGATCTCCTTTACGAATTAATGTTTAAGCCTGCGTAAAATGCAAATAACTATTCCAGAAGGCTGTAGCCCTTCTTCCGCGAAGGCGACTACCGTTCGTAGGCGACGGCGACGCTCATTATACCTATCACGTTTTTGGAATTTGGTTGCACAGCGTGGTAGAGGACCGACACGGGCGCTCAAGAGACTTTAGTAAACATCTCGTGAGACGTGATTTTCAAGGTTCGTTAAATCCGCCATAGATAAAGAGAAACTCGACGGTGGGTAGTGGCGAGAAACGAACGCATAGCCACGGTCCAGAAAGAAGGATGGCGGTATGAGAGAGAATGATCGGGGGGACAAGTGGATGAAAGATAGAAGGGGACAAGAGAGAAAGAGTGAGGGAGGGAAGAAAAGAAACGAGGGGGAGAGACAGAGGTAGAGATAGACAGCCAGAGAGAAATAGGCGGAATGAGTTCATCTCCGCTAATGCAGCGAGCTAAGTTAACTCGTACATCCTTCTTAACGCGAGTAACCTCGCGATTATGCGAGTCGTGGCGTGCGTACCAATCAGGAGGGAATGTGTGGGTACACCGTACACCGAGCGATCATTTGAATCGTTTCTACCAAACACGTAGGCATATAAGCATTACATTAAAGGTGGTCGTTGCAGATACGAGATGTATTTCATAAATGACAGATGTAAAATATATTTCACGCTTATTTGTTCCGTGAAAACGTTTTGGGATTACCGTTTTTTAAACTTCTTTTTATCGGGTCTTGTGAAAATAATTTTTAAGAGATGATTTATCAAAACATTATTTTTAATACGCTCGTGCTTCTTCCTAAAACACGTAGAAATATAAAGCGGTCAGTTGCGTGGTATAATTCATTATAATAAGATTGTATCTGATTTTTGATACAAATTTATAAAATATCAGGCAACTTACTTTTTCGGCTTATATATTTTTGCGATAATTTGTTATCATTCTGTCTCAGCTTTTTGTTTATTATGAAAACGACTATAATAGAAAAAAATGTCAATATATTGCCATGGAACATTCATATAAATTATAGTATAGAGTCGTTTATATTTATCGAGGTCAAGTTGATTTTATTACAAGTTACAGTGGCCAATTTTTCAACTTTGTCACAGAGACGTTTTGTTGCTTTTGTACAGAAGTCCAATCGCAGCATATTTGGCGTTTTATTCGTGTTACATTTATTTTTGTTAATTCCATTTTACATTTGAGTGTCTGCGCTATGGTTCTATGTTAACCTACGCTCTACATATGGTATATACGTAGAATGTAAGGAATTAATGAATATAGAAGCGAAATGTACATCACTGATAGAAGCTTTTTAACTGAAAGCATCATTTTTTCTGGGCGAGACCACACGAGTAGGAAATCATACATATCTACGTTGGTCGTGTCAGTTGAAATTTATCAAATCTACGAATTGGTTCCTGATATCGTGGGACTTTGGTTACGGACGTAGGCGCGCGCTCATTTTCAACCCGCATTTCTCGCGATTATGCTAGACGTAACGCGTGTACCGAACGGCAAATACATCGTGAATACAAATGATCGCTCCCGGCCAGATAAGGTGACTGGAACAAGCGAGTAAATATTCGTTTGCAGAGGAATACGCAATATTGCGCAATTGTCTATATATACCGTTCGACATAGCTACACTATTGTAATATTTTAAGATTTTAGCAATATTGTAAATAAAATTTACAATATTGCTAAAATATTTAAATTAAATATTATATATTTTTAGATTATTAAAATAAATTTAATCAAATAACTTTAAGATAAATCAAAATTGTGCAACAATTATGCCATATTGTTATTCTTATATTTTAGTTAAGGAAATTATTTATCCATAAATATAAATTAAAAAAACAAAATTCATGAATATATTTAACGAATTAACAGTAATTTAGAAAGTATTTTATTCTTGTAGGATGAAAATTAAATTACGATTTTTTAAATTTTTTAAGTTATTCTGTGAACGTCACAGCTTAATTTACAAAACTTACAATTCTTTAAAAAAAACTACGAATAAATTCTTGGGTTAAAACTTTTGTGAAAAAGGTTATCTTCAAATATTTGTCAAATATATATTTATTACGTATATATTAAGGACACAATTCATGAAAATACATATATATGTAAGTATAATCGGTGAATTTTCCCTGTTTTTGCAATTTACTTTAGTTTATGAGTTATGATTTTACTTTGATTGTATCAAAGATTAAATTGATGCAGAGTCCTAAGTGTGAATAATAATGTGAACGATCATTGGGAACGTGGGCTGTTGGAGCCACGTGTAAATATGACAGGGATCTTTATACTCGCTTATATGAAAGAGGAAGATCACAGGCACTAATGCATCAATGAAGGAGAATAACGTAATAATACGATGGCGCACGCTCACGCGTTTTCTGTTACGTCATCGAAATATTTCGGACGATACTGGAATATTGAGATTCCTATTCCGGTTTCTCGCAGTAAAGAAAGGAAATCTACGCAAAAGCACCGACGATAAAATCGCGATCGTAAAAAATATTTCGACGCGTCTTGATTTTTATGTTTCGATTTCTCTTGTAAATGTGATATTTGAATTTGATTAAATATAATATAACATATACATATATATTTAATGTAATATAATAACATTTTGAATGTACATAGATATCAATTTCCTTGATAATGTAAATCTATCTTTTAGAGTAACCATTAAGTTTTTGTACATATTATACATGATTTTTAAAATCATAAAAAGATTAGTTACTTATTCTTAATTAAAAAATGGATCCCTTTGTTTATTACGTTATATCATGTAAACTTAAATGTTTAGCTGTTTAGAGAATTTAAAAATACTCAAGATATTTTTTATGCAGTTAAGATATAGTAAGAGTTTTGATATTTATTGAGCATATTTATTGAGATCTTTGTAAATAAAATATGATACTATATATATATATATATTTAAGATTAAATAAAAAATATTTTTGTAGTTGAGAAATTATAGTTCTCTGTAAAAAGGCATTATATGTTTAACAATATATGTATATATACGTATATATGTATAATTAAAATAAAAAAAGTAAAACTTTCCTTTATTTTTGATACCTTCACGTTAACAAAGATATAGTCACAAAATGTCATGTTGTGTTAAAGTTAATGAACTGCACAGTAAAACAAACAGGGCTTTCGACCATAATACAAAACTTTATATTGCGAAAAAAGCTTTCACACACTGCAGTAGAAGACTTTAATGTCAGAGCGCGAAACCGTCGCTGCATTACATCTCTGTTTATTTTTGAATTTAACGAGTTTTGCTATGTGCCTTATGTATACTTTGTACTATTCTTGAACTTGTTTCGAGACTCTTTGAACTCCAAGGGGAGAAAGACAGTGATACTACGTGTGGTGGGGTAATGCGTTCGAGAAGGTGGAGATACGCTCTTGGATGCTGGCCATTTCCTAATTGCGTAATCTTTCTGGCGTCCAGTCTGGCAAAGCATCTAACAGCTCTAATAGCTCTAATAGACGGTCTGCTTCCTGCGTTTGCAACCAGGATCCTATCCTATTTGCTTGCATATTTATATTTATGCATCATTCCAGTGATTATTAACGCGAGAACGATAAATATGCAAACAAATATTTTTAATAATGCAATACATTGTTCTAATATTGTTTTTCAAACGCAAGATTAAAGTTTATTGTTTTATCATATTGTATAATAATTATAATTAACAAGTAAATAAATTATACTTATATACGTTTTTATATATTGAAATGCAAACAAATTCATATCGCTTTTGTTAACATACCACTCATACGAATTTATTTTAATAACTTAATATTTACTAAGTATTGTTTAACAATATATTTAGAAAATATAATTGTACATATATAAAAAAACTTGGAAATTATAATAAATTCTACAATAAATCAAATTTTTTATATATAAAAACTCATTGACAAAGAGCCATTTTTAATTAATAGTGAAAATAAATAAATAAAAATAAATGTTTACTATGGAAAAAATGACCGTATAACAATTTTTCAAAAAGTATTTTGAAGTCAAACGGTTCTACTTGAATGTGGTTACATGGGTTAAAAAATATGGAATGTGTATATAGGAATATATGGAACATCAAGGTGTAGTAGCATATTTTAAATTTCGTATAATCTTAAAACTAGTTTTTACCGATTTTGCATAATCCATTTTAAAAATATTGTCAAAAAAAATGTAGACGAAATTTAGAAGTAAAATTTTCAAGACGTTCCTCTAAACATTGTTTTACAATTTTTTGTAAAGTTACATAAATTTACTCATTTCATTATTTCTTCTACTGTATGGCTCTTTAATTTTATTAAAAAGTATGCTATTTCAAGAATGTAGATTTTACTCTTTATTATATTAGCCCTTCTTTATTCTTTTCTTCTCGAAATTCATGAGAGACCGTTCGTCGCGGATCGCACGCAGCTTCTCCATTATATGTTTATTTCCCCTTATTATACAGAAGGTCGATCTCTTTTCATACGCGAGGTATAACTCGAGGGGCAAAGGAACTACTCGCATAGTTCAATTTCCTGATAGAACAAACCGGTAGCGGTTCCGATCTATGAGTATAAGACGCGTGAGCAGAATTTGGCCGAGTTTGGAGAGAGAGTTTGACGATACTCGAGAATGCTCGAGTACGCACTGCAGGAAGCGGTAAACAACCGTCCGAATTAATTCCGACGCTTTTAAACGTCTCTCATATAAATCGGATAAAAGCAATTACGCCGACGAAACTGCGAAATATCTCGTATCTCCACGAAGATTTGCAGTCTGTGCGAACTGTCTAGTACAGTATTGCTCACGAATAACGGTCGATTCCGATATTTTGCACACGGATTTTAACACGGCATGACAACTCCAAGAAAATTTAATTATTCCAATACGTTTGTGTTAATTATTCATTGCAAAAATTTGATTCGATCTACTGCAACGATTTAATTCTCTCCCGTATGTAATAATTAATGGCACGAATTTTATACATATAATTCCTATTGTCTATACCATACATAATTTTATAATTCATAACTATAATTTTATTATTACTATTACATGCTACTATATTGTAATAATACGTTGGCATTTTTCATCATTACTTACTTGCAACGATAAAATATAATATCGTTATTGTTTTTTAAAAATAATAAATAATTATGTAATATATATCTACGAGATATATATTTTTTAAATATTTATGAGACTTCTTACGGTATCGCGTTTCTTAAGATAAGTAAAACTGATGATATATTAAAAGGCCAAAATTATTGCGTTACAGACCTCGACTTATACCGGTTTTTAAATAAATAGCTAAGAAGATACCAGCAACGGTCGTAATCTTCATCGTACGTTATAGCGCGACCTTTCTCGCCTGGTATTGTTGGATGGTGCTGTACACGGCTCAATTTCGCGAGGTATCTTACTAGCGCCAGAGTCCGATGCAATTTACAGCTTGAATTTGAATAATTCGATCGAAGTCGCTGGGCCACTCTCGCCGAGCTGCGTCGACTCGAGTAAAATCCTCCCCGCTAATTTATCGTTTATCATCTCCGCGACGCGTCATTAAAGCTGCCGTAGCACGTACTTAGCGATAAATGTACTTGACACTCGCGACTCGCAAAGCCTCGCGGTAAAGGCGTCCTGGGGGACAGTTTTGCTCCCTTCGTTTACGACAACTCTCGCGAATGAGTAGCCAACCGGAGAGTCACTCGATACGACGCTATTAACGCTAAAACCCTCGCGAATTTATCCGTGTCATTAGTGAGAATTGAAGACGCGAGATTGGCGAAACCGTTTTAGGCCCCGAATCCGTCGAACATCATCGTCGCGGCGACGTTCGCATTACACGTATACATATTCGGCAAGCACATTTTAGAGAGGCGGCTTAAGCGGACGGACGGCGATCGAATCTCGTCAACGTCGTCTGTGGAAAAGATAAGATATATCTCGGGCGCTTTGGAGTCGCGCCAAAACTAGACCGGCTTTAGCAGGAGATCCCCGCACGGAGGGTAAGAGGGGGACCTCCTTCGATTTCTATTAAACGCCCTGCAGACCTCTTCGCGCAACCTGCATGCAGGATGTTGGGGTCAAAGGTGCGCCAACCAGATTGCACCGTGCAGAGCCGTCGTCTCTCGAGGGGGTAGCTTCGTGAACCGGCTCGCAAGAATGACGAGCGACGTTGAGACTGGTCATGGTCGCAGAATAGTTGCTGAAAAAAAAAAAGCGAGCTGTGAGACGGAAGGAGGAAGAGGGTGAAAGCTTGAGACGTGTAACTTCCGACTGTGCAGCCGGAGGGATAGGGGGTGAGGGGGTCACGGGAGCGGACGAGTCGCGGGTCACGCGTGTCCGGAATCTCGTAGACAATCTTTACATTTATTTCCTCGGCGCGAGTCATTACCCATGGGACTTGCCGGTCGATCTCTCCCGAGGATCGCGTAGTACGTGTTAGCGATTTACGACGACGGCGTCAGAATGATACGAACCTAGGACGCGTCCTGAAAGTAAGCGAAATGGTTTCGTTGTAGCGGTGATTTGTTGAATACGAAGAGCGCAACACGAATTTAGCGCAATACGAACCGCTAGTTATATCGAGATGCCGGAACAAATCTTGGCTACGTAATATGCAATATATGTGCATAACAGTCAGATTGCGGAGATGAATTTCAAGCTCTCGGAGGATCTTATTTCGTATAAATTTAAAAAGAGTGAGACCATACGTCATGTTAAGGTGGTGCGAAGAAATATCTATGCTGAAACAAAGAGAGAGAGTTGGAACAATAAAATCAATATTTCTACAATCCTTTAACATTCCTATTGACGAATGAAAAAGTTTTACTAGTTATTGATGATTACTTAGAATTAAGTAAATGTATTTCCGTTAGTCTTGTGTCCGATTTTAAGTGATTTTCTGTGCCATTATAATGATTTCCCATTAATTGACTGTTTGGAACAAAACGCTATGCCATAAAGACATATACTTTCTTTAAACGATCTTTTGAAATTAAACGCTACTCCGTTAATACTGTTCACGAATTGTACTAATTTATATAATTTGAAAATAGAACAAATTTCCACAATTATCAATTTTAGGCTTTAGTAGACTTTAAATGAACAAGACATTGTAGCACTTGGAAAAAAGTATCTGTCATGCTTTTAATTTATCGCAATTTTAGCGACATTTATCATTAGTTATATCAGAATTCTATACTCTACAATCATAAATACAAAAATCGATCATGAAGTCACATCGTAGGTTTTTTAGACACACATTAAATAATGAATATTAAAAGTAAAAACCACCAAATATTCTTCTTTGTACGCCATACTTAGATTCATAAAATCACATGGTATTTAGTAATTTTACAAACGTTTTAAAAATTTTTGATAAAACACGTCAGTCATGTAGCCATCAAAGCGCCACTGAATAATCGATCACTATATATCAGTCAATTTTGTCTATGTTAGTTAATTTTGAATGAGAGATTTACATATTATTATGGGATAGAAGAGTCTAACAGAAATCTCTCTTTGACCACAGAGATGTACAGAAAGAGTTGGCCGTTCGCGTGCAGAAATAATTTTGTTGCTCCAGAAGTGTGTTACATGATAACGAGATTAAAATTAATCTAGATTAGTAGAAATGGACATGGGAAATTAAAGTTAATTTATGTTGATGGAAACGAACAATAGAGGAAAATAATTTTAATGGATGCTACCAACGTTCAGGAAGCTGCGATTTCGTCGCATTTGTACTATGTCCAAATATAATTCAGCAAATTTTGACTTTGGCCGCCTCTGGCTTTGGCCGCCTGCGTGTTACGCACGCGTTGCACACTCACTAGACACGTCTCTGCCCTATTAGTAAGAGGTTGTATGTGGTTGGCAACCGCATTACACGAAATACGTATTATTGCAAATGTTTATAAAGAGGAAACTAGAACGAATCTTTAGAACGGACACCGAAATCCATCCAAGTTGGAGTACATCAATATTGACTGACGTACTTCACTATTTTTGTTATAAAATCGAGTAGGCATCGCGCGAGTCGAGTTTCAGTGTATCGGATTGACCAAAGTAGAGCCATAAACTTCTCGTAACAGAGTAATATGTGTAAGTGGCGCATCGCGCGATAGCTTTTCCATGTTTATTGTACATTCAGCGGTGTTTCGCCATGCGGAAAAATATCCCATCGGTATACGCATCTGGATACGCGCCAGACCCGCGTGTGCACGTGTGTAATATCATTCTGGATCGATTTCCTGGCATTCAGTCGCCGTTCGGGCCGAATTTTACGGACAGATTGCCGTTGTCTCTCGATACGTGGCCGACGTATGATGCACGATTATAGGCGGCAGCGAGGACGACGACGACGACGACGCAACGATATTACAAGGAAACGTTCTGCTTTATGAGCGACATATCAAATAATACGCTGATACGCGCAGCAAACTCGCGTGATTTTAGCGAGTAATGTGTAAGCAAACGTCTGCGGCGTGCCGTTTTGCCGGAATAAGCACTCTGGGGGTGGCTCGATGTTTCACATTTCTTCGAGCTGAATGGCGAATTTTTAACGACTTCATCGGCCGATTAGTAATAACTGGTCTGGCCGATAATAATAATGACATTGCGTCTCGAGGACGTTGCGAAGGAAGACAGAGCGTTACGCCGCCGCTATTACGTCTCGTCGAGAAACGACACGATAATATCTGTCAACCGTCCGACGATGTGACGTTCACGGCACCTATTCGACGCCGGAATATAAACGGTGGATAAAACCCATGACGCGAGAGAATCCTCCTCTTTCCCTCCGATTCTCAGAAGCGACCGGCTCGAGGAGAGGGATGCCGGGTAGTTCAGCCCGGCGATTAGTCAGCCCCCGCGTTACCACCCTCTATCTTTTCGTTGCGCACGTAACGTGTAGCGTGTGTGCACGTATAACGCGTGCGTGTGTATACATGGTTGTCCGACGACTCCCTCTCTTCTTTCGTGAGTCACTGACGGAAATTACGATCGATCGCGAACATGAGCGAGCGGGCGAGCGAACGAAGGAAAGTTACGTCGTACAGTCATTTCGGGAAAGGAGGGTAAAACCTTCCTCTTCGTCAGTTTTATCGTAAACGCGTTTAGGACCCCGATGACAGTGGATGACGGAACGTCTCCGTTCGAAATTTATTCCCATCGCGTGTTCTAGCGCTGCTGATCTCGTTAGATCGCTGCGGAACGATCGCGCGGTCGATGGTCGTCGTGAACGAGGACAAAAATTCCTCTCGAAAACATCCCCCGTTTCGAGAGTCTCGTTGCGAACTGATGCGAGCACGAGCGTTCGCTCCGAAGTTGCATTTAGGACGAAACATTTGGGTCACTAAACGAGAAAGTTTCAACTGTACTTTATTCAACCCTGCCGAAAGGTGGGAAAACTATTTGTGCACTTAGCGCGCAAATAAGTGTATCAAAAATTCCATTACTCTGCGGAGGAAGAGTCATTAGACCAAAATAGTTTCTATATTGTTGGTCACAAAACAGCTTAATTTGTAAAATAATTTTTCAGGAGTAATACTTCGTTTTTTGTTAATATTCACAATTATAAACAAAAGAACAATGATATTAGTAGTTCGATACGATATGTAACTAAATATGTAAGGAAGTGTCTTATTCGGTCTTAGCACTGACTCTTAGTGCTTCGTAACATTCTGTGTGAATTCATATACATACTGAGTTCTGTATTCTCGGCGAGCGGCTTACAGAATTAGATGTGTATATAAATTTACACCGATAAATTATTAAGCACTAAGATTTAGCTGTGATCTAAATAGTAAGATATTTTCTACTTAAATATAAAAACATCTTAATATTGCAAGTGATAACACCTTTATTTTTAAATTAATTACAAATTTTAACTACAAAAGGTACTTCTTTTTTGTGTATAATAGATAAATGATTTATAAAAACATTTTATAAATATATAAAGACTTCTTTATGTGTATTAATATTGTAACTATGTATAATAATTTGCATTGAACAGTTATTATAACAAAAAATTTTTTTTTAACTTTTTGTAAACCAATCTAAAATATATCAAGAAAGTTATGAGTCTACAAGCTCTCATTGTACTTACGATAATTTTTATCACTGAACTATAATCGATGTCGAAGAGAGAGGCGATATAGGCTGAGAAGCTATCAAAATACAGTTATTTATGTGTAAATTATCTTTACAGCGGCTATCTATATAAAACTAATAAAAGAATATTAAATAAAAATTACATTAATATTTTATTTTATATACTTTATAATACCGTAGCCATATGATACATGGAAATGAATGAGTTAATTGACATTTAGCATTAATTGTAACAATTTGACAAGAATTACTTTAATGCAATTTTAATTTTATATATAATTTCTGTGAGTAGAAAATTATTTTAAAAACGTACTATTAATATACAAAAGGTTTAATATTAATTATTTCTTTCTTTAATAATAATGGGTTAATAAAATTGATTTAATAAACATGTGCAAATGCATTTTTACATGTACATTTACATATATTTTATATAGTGCTGCCATGATCACAAAATCAACAATGAAAAAAACTGCTTTTTGATGAAAAGAATAATGAAAAGTAACTTATATCTTTTTGTAAGCAATTGTTATTAGATAAGAGAATAAAAATAAATAGAACATTTATGTTTTATATATTAATGTTTTTTCTACAAGTATTACATTCGATAAAGAAAAGATTGGCTGCAGCATTCAATGTTTGGTCGCAGCGGCCAACTTTTGGTCGCTTTTGCCATTCGCAATGGCTGCTACAACTAAAAACTGATTGTTACAGTTAATTAAAATTGTCATATTCAGTCAATCTTTTTTTTTTTCAGGATAGGAGAATGACACGAAATTTTTCATTCTCGTCACATATTACATGGTTGTATCGATTATACTTACGATCCAGAGTCGTAAGCATGTTTGACGGCACGTTCGATGATAGTCAATGACTGAAACGGCTCCGTCGTAATTTATTCTCGCCACGCGTACCACGGCCACTGATCTCGTTAGGTCCCCAAGCCGGTCATCTCGATATTCTGTCGCAGCGACGTGCACAGAGATAAAATACGTATCGAAATCTCGGCGGTTCTCTAAGAATTCACCGGGATCCAATGAAAGCTGAGCGACTGAGAAAAAAAAAAGAGAAAGAAAGAAAAAGAGAGAAAGAGGGCGCAGAATTGCGACCGATCGAAGGTGGATGAATCCAATCGTCCGGGCAAAGTTTTCCGAAGGAATCCTCATTTCGCTCTTATCGTAAACTCGCGTCGAAAGCTTCGTTGACAAGTGGGCGACGGAAGGTCGCTCGATCGGAATTTATTCTCGCCGCGTGTCCCGCTACATTACCCCGTCTCCTTAAACCCTTCATGACGACCGTGTCAAAAATCTCCTCCCAGTTCTGCACTTCATCTCCTCATTTTTTTTCTTTATATCTTCGTAAAATCCTTTAAAATCTGATGGAGATTATTTTTGCTATAAAGAAAAGATAATTTTATTGCTAATATATGTACTTTATAGCTAATAAGTAAAATTGCCAATGCAACGTGTGTGTATCAGACACTAAAAAAATATTATTCCTTTCAAAATTTTCTCTCTCTCTCTATCGAGATATTATTTATATAATTTCTTAGCACTTTTGTTAACTATCTGTTAACAAAAATTCCGTAAAATTTATTAAACGTTAAAAGAACGTAATTTTATTCTTAATATTTTTTTTAATGTTTAAATAATGCCGAGAAAATCGCTAGTTGTTTTTGCCTGTAAGTTGCAAATAGTCTTAAACGTGATTATTATAATATTTAAGATGCATTTACTAAAACATTTTGTACATGAAAGAATACGGTAACATTTAAGAGCGTCCAAATATACAGACTAAAAGATCCTTATTGTCGTTAGTATTCCGAAGCCCCAATTGTGTTATATGAACGAATACGTACACTTTGATATACTGTAGATAGAGTTATTTAACTTTCCATGACTCGATCGTCAAACGCCTAGGTATTCAGCGGCAAATTTTTGTCGCAACTCATCCAGTGAGAATAATCGCCGGCGAATGTCACTCGTAAAGAGGAGCGATCTTCTTTGGGAGAAGAGTTCTCGTTTCTCGTGCGCGGCGCGTCAGCCTCGTTTGAATCTTGTCTTCGTCGAAACGATGATAAAGCGAGGGGGCGGTTACTGAATATTTACGCGAGTACGCCCTACGACTTTGCGATCGATAATTTCGCCATGCGGTCGACGATTACTTGCTTAACTGCTCGCCCTAAACCGGACGCTAATACGATAGTTTTCCGCATGCGTTTTATCCCCCTTCTCGCTCTCCCTGGTTCTTGTTCTCGTGTCGACAACGTGTAACGTCCGAACGGCATGATAGTCTCCTATGTCCGTTAATTCCGTAATAATTAACTAATATCTCCCTGTTGCCCGATACACGTGAATTAATGCCGTGAGTTAGTTAATAGTCTTCGGCAACTTCCCGTACAATAGGATGAGGTTCCATTACACCGACAGAGGCAACTTTGTGCCATAATGAATAAAGATCGTATAGTATCATGTAATACTCAAGAAGGCAATTAGTCAGTTTCAGTCACGATATTCAGCAGGTTCTTCTCTAGCTTATCATTTTGGATCAATCGATAATTATGATGGAAAACTGCAAAGTTGAAAATTTAACAATGTGCGCCATTTTATTATTTTTTTAATTATTTATAATTAATTCTTATAAAGAAAAAATAATTTCAAAGTTTCTATTATTAATAGGAAGATATAAGTATAATCGAAATTATTTCTCTCGTTTACGTATAATAAATTTTCCAACCTGTTTTAAAAGCCACAATTATCCCACATTGACGGTCTAAGGAGTGATTACGTTTTAGTAATCCCTTACGAGATATATAAATCAAATCTACTTATCGGAGGAATAAATAAAGAATATTAATAGCACCTAGAATGAGAAACATGCAAATTCCCTGCAAATGTCACGGTTGTAAAGTATTTCTTTACGATCGCAGCTGTTATAGTAATATCGGTTGGCAGTCAACAATCTTGATAACGACCAGTTATTAGTAATAAAGTTACCTCCGTTGATGCAATCTCCCTAATCTCATTTCGCAGTATTACGAGTAAAAGACTTAGTATTAGCAGAATTACAACTCCTTTGCACTAAAACAATGCATTGCTAACGAACCCCGAGGGCGTTTCAGCTTCGCGTTCGCCGATTATCGCGCTGCGCAACCGGCATCGCGTTGCTCGGTACACCCATTGCCTTTTGCCGTTGATTATCCACTCACGATCGCGCCGGAAGGGAGAGCTAGCGCTCGAGTCTTCGTAATCTCTAAAATCAATATCGGGTCAAGTATCATACATAACAACGACCTCAGTTCACTGACTAATGAGATTTATCTCGACAAAGCTTTTCCCGCGTCTCCCGTATACGCTCTCCTCGCGCGACTTCTCCGCGCTCGATTCGCATTGCCAAACCAAACATCACGTCCCTCCCTCAATTCACTCGACCTCTCTTCCTCACGACCTCTCGCCGAACATCGCCTCTCGCGCGCGTTTCCGATGACAGGAGTAATTACATTTTTATGTTGTTCCGACACGAGGTGGTACGTGACTGCAGCGGGATCAATTTGTCCCGTGGCCCCGGCGCCCGTGTTCGCAATGGCAAATGTTATTTGTTCGGGATAACGCCGACCGGCCGAATGGCGAGACGAAGAACGAGGAACTCCAGACAACGAAATGCTATTCCACGATTGCGAACGTGTCCGAGGGGTCCTCATGCCTGCGTTATTTCGTTTGTTTCGTCCACGTAATTATCGTTCACGATGCGACTTTCATTCGTGGCGATCAAATCTCAAGAATGACTCGAGAAACACCTATTTCCAATCAGCAAAAGTCAATATCTGATTTGTGCAGACTGTATTTTTGATGATGAAAAGTAGCACGCGAGAATAATAGTTTCACGTATTTAAGCTGTTTTTGAATTTAATAAGTTTTTGTTTAAAAATAAGCATACGCATAACTTAAAAATAAAATGCTTTACATGTAATCATTTATTGGTTAATTTTGTTCCTTATACGTATAACATCTTTTAAAGTTCTTTAAATTTTAAGCTTTGAAACTTTTATATATCTGTCTACATATTGTATGTATCTAATCGTTCTATAGAAGACTAAGAATGATTACATGTAATCAAAATAAGTGAACATCAATGTACGGACTTTAGGACTGGAAGTGAACAAGTCACAAGGCCTGTGGCATAAAAAGTCGTTCCTGACTGTGAAAGAGTTGAATTTTGGACTCATGTTTAATAGAAGTCTTTTTATTCATTTAGATGGGTACTATAATATATCTACATAATTCTTAATTATTTTCTTAACATTCTATACATTTATACAAGTAATTCAGCTTTGCTAAAATTGTTCGACTCTATACCTAAACTAAAGAATCACAAGTTCTTTGAGAAAAAGAGAAAGAAAAAAAATAGAGTGGGAGGAAGAGAAAGGAAGAGAGAGAGAGAGAGAGAGAGAGAGAGGGGAGGGGGGGACTTCGAAAGCAGGCGATATGAAACGCGTTTCGCAAAGTTCAGCGATGCGAATTCGCGTCAAAACTATTAGCGCATCACCAGCTGGATTTTCGCAACAAACACCCAATTGGGCGCGATTGCTTATTTCGCAGCGGTTGGACGCTCCCTGGTCGATCGTGTAAAGTATACCCTGATTAATCGATTGCCGCCGTCGTAATCCCAACCAGCTTGTAAGTGGATCGTTTGTAATCCCAAGAGAGTTGAGTGCATCAGTGGAATGATTTAGTACACGAGTATTCCGACACGATCGGCAACTTAGGCCCGTATTTATAGTCGTTACATGAATCTCGTATCAAAAAGCGTATCTCAAGTGAGATACTCGGAATAAAGCTTCATCTTAAGTTGCAGACAACTCCATAATCGCATTTTGATAAAAAGTAATCAAGAACTTGGCTAATTGTAAAAAATGATACAATTACTCCTATTGACTAATGCCGTTAAAATATTGTGGAACACTCCATAATATTATAATTTTCAATAAAATAATGATTAGATCTAATGTTATTAGATGTCCTTGTTTTCTTTAATGTAAAATAATGTTATTAAAGAATAAAGATATAGATAAATTATATAATAAGGGAACAAAGCTAGCTTATTTGTGTTATAAAATTAAATATAATTAATAATCATTAGTATCTTCTTTTAAAAATTCATTAAAATATTCAATTAAATGAATTAGTTAAATTGTATACTTGATAGTGAAATATTTTAGTTATATTTGTAAAGAACACAAAAAAATTATATACTTATACCAGTTATACCATGTATTTATATTTAATATTTAATAATATTGGATATGTATATACAAACCAAATGCAAACTTTAAACTCAATTAAAAAATTATTTGAGAAAGGAGAAATGAAATAACACAACCAATTTAATCATATTTTACTATAGGTGTAATTCATTTTTATTCTACATGAATATTCATACATGCATAAAGGATATAAATATCTTGTTCCGCAAACTATCTCGTCTGTATCATCCAGATAAACCATAAGGAAATTTAATAAATAATGTTATGTTCTAAAATTTAAAAAAATGTAAGTTTGATCACAAAATATATTTGTTATAAATCTATTTTACTTCTTTCATTTTTTCCTATTTATCAAAATAATAAACAATAAATACGAAACGATTGAATCTATTATATAATCTATACTTGACAAAAAGTTTTTAATACAATTATTAATACTTTCATATATTTTCATGGCTTTCAATTACGAGTTTCCTGAAAATTCTTTTTATCCCTGAGAACTTTGGGAATAAAATGTTTAACTTCGATAATCATACTAATTTTAAGATTAAATATAAATATTTATATTAATCAATGCTAATCCGTTTATTTCATTAAATCTCTCTATGAAATTTTATATTTCACTCCGTGATTGCTTCTTTGGCTACTTCCTCTTCCTCTTCGATTACTCGTTGCATTTAAATGAAATATTCGTGAAAATACGACTAATTATGATAGTACCTATTAATTATCAGAATATAATAATTACAATTTTGGTGTTGACTATATACAATGTACATTTTACATTGAACGTTACGATGGAACAGTAAGGAAAAAAGTATGAAACTTTATAATTTGTTCGACATCCACGAATTTTTTGCTAATTAATACTATAAAATCCTGAAGCAGAGTTTTGACAAATTATAAATGCCACATAAACATGGAATTTATTATTAAATAACAAAACCATAATTTATAATTAATAAACGCCAAATGGTCAACATATTTACAATCGTTAATCGCAAGAATTAATGAATCGTGAGAACAAACAGTGGTTAATTGTTCGTAGGAAATAATTTTGAGAAATAATAACGATACATACCGAGCAATTCGCATCATTACCTACCAACTTGAATCATGTCGCATAATAATAGCGTGGCATGCAGCGATCTTGCGGATACGATAGCGGTGTACATTACTAAAACAAACATTAAGGCTACAGCCTCATTACCATAAAATGTTTAACGTATTATAAAATAACTGTACTCTGAATATTCCATTTCTTGTATTTTAAATTAATTATCAATAACCGATGTAACACGCCTTTTCATTCGAATGATGTGATCCGGCAGTTTGAATATTGTGTTTCGTGTTATCGATTTCAATAATAAACATATTACATTTACAATCTACGGTTCGAATTGTGATATGGGATATATTTATTTTTTCAAACATTGCTAAGAAGATAATTTATATATCGTAAAATAATAATTTATAATAATCTTTTGTAATTCTTCCAATTTTTGTTACACACAAATAAACACAATATGGTATACATAACAAATGTAATTGAAACAAGCGATTAATATTTTATTACTTGTAATTTGTAGCACAAATTCGACATTTGCATATCATGTTTGTAATGCACAAAAACTTTCTATCATTTGAGAATTCGTCTGTTTTACTAATTTTTTTATTTTCAGGTATTGATAAATTTCACAAAATATTTACTTTAATATGTTTTTATAATCGTGTAGATTCTAGTAATCGTTTGTTATAATTATTATGAGGTATGATAATGTTTTATCAGATAATTAATTTTCAGATAATACATTTTACTATTTTTCACCATCATGATTTTGTATAACGACACGTAGAACGATCAATGTTTAAATACTTATTATTTAAAGTAGAATCGCGCGAATAATAACGCAATGTGTCAACGGCTTTGCGTATGTTACAGAACAAACATCAAGATTGTGAGCCAGCCTGTTTCACCGTACGCAATATTTAATGTATTATGGAAACGTATGTTAAATATTCCATTCAGTACTTAAAATTAATTTCGATAAATAAACTGTTATTATAAATGTATCATGTTTCGTGTTATAGCGTTATTTGATGATTAATTCCTTTTGATCAAGAGAGCGTTTGGAATTGAAATATTGTTATCTCTTTCAAATGTTAATTTGCGTAATAATGTGTTTTATAAATATGAAGTACTAATAGCAAATTTTAACTGCTACATGTGAATTAGTTAATTCTTTCTTTTAATGTTGATTTCGACGGTTTATTAAGTGATTTACAAAGAATTATTAAACTTAATATTTTAATAAAATTTGTTTTCATTTTAATTAAAAAATTATTTACTAATTTATTGTTTACAAAAAATTGAAACGTTGTGATTTTAATAAATCACGAATGATATTAATAAATAGAGGTAAGCAAACTAAATATGTTACGCTCTGATCTCATTTTCTTTCTTAATTTACTAAAACCACATAATTTCAATTTTTTCATTTGTGTAATTTTTAAAAAAAGTAAAACTTAGGAAAAGAATTACTAAAAAAAATCTTTTACATATAAAGAATTTCTATATTTTTATTAAAACAAAAATAAAGAGTTATTCCTGAAATTAAGTTTAACGTGTTTTATACGACGCTGATATTTTCATGTTAAAAATATATGATTTAGGAAACAATTATTTAAAATAAAAACATGTCGCTATCATATTAAATCACATGCAACTGATAAAGTTGATTTTAACACAAGAAAAATAAATAAAAGCCTTTTTTATATATATATATATTCAATTTTAATTTTTAAAAATATGTCTTTGAACTTTAAACGTTTTTTTATGTTAGGAATCACTCTCTTTTTAAGTTTAAAAGAAACAACATTCAAGCTATGTTTCGAGAAAAATTCATTTAAATTGTTAAATAAATTACAGCCACAAATATAATGTAATAAATAAAAGAAATTAATTCTATTTGTTAAATTGTGTCGTATTTCCTGACTGGTTTTAGTAAATATAAATCTGAGAGATCCCATGGAAGTTATCGGCGATCTGTTGAACCATTTTGACTACGATTTAAATTCTCTGCCAATTAGGAAAACACGGATACATTACGTGACGACGTTCATTAATAAGCGTGACGTTAAAAGAAAGCGCAACTGCTGATGAAGACAAACGATGCGGCATCGTTAATTACTCTCAACTACCGGGCACTGGTAATTAGAATTAATACTTCTCGCATAGAATTAATAAAATGCGCCCATCCGTGCTGGTAAAACATATTTGGATCTCGGTATACAAAAATTATTATTACGAGATCTCTTTCATATTTCTACCTAATTGATCTTAACGCATTCGACTTTGTCCAATATAAATAACATTAATCTGCGAATTTACCTTATAATAATCGTTTCTCATAGTTCTTTTATGTTGAGCATGAATCCGTTTTTTATCTGGCTATCACGTTACAATTATGATAAAAAAAAACGACGAGTTTGAGATTTTTCATCGTTTTAACATCTTCAGCATTTTTTTCTAAATTTTGTTAATGCCACACAAAAGTATCAATTCTAGTTTTAAAATGTATTTTGTTTTATATCGAAATGCAGTATTGAAGTAAGTTAAAAATTGTTTACCACATTATTGTCGTACTATTAATATGTTTTACCTACTCTTCTTTTACTTGTAAAGTAACTTTATTGTAGAGTAATTTTACTTGTAGAATAAGTTTACTGCTCCTTACTTTTGCATTATTCGGAGCTTGACATATAATAGTGTGGTCAGATAATAGTAACAATAATTAACTAATATCACTTATCAGCAACATCTAATTGTACTCTACATATATCGCTATATTGATCAATCAAAGAGAATTATCTACTATTATATTTTTGATAATATATAGACGAATATATATAATTGAATAATATTCAAAACGAAAGATTCAGAGTGAATCAAAACTTTCGATGAGAGAAGTGCTCACTGCTGTGCTGGTATTTACCAGCTGAATCTGGAACACGCGGCAATTAATGGGCATGTTTGTTTCTACGAAAAAAGTTAGCGAGACCTATTGACCAACTCTCGGCATTAATTCAGTTACATTGGATAACTCTACTGTCAGTCAATTACTGCTCGAATGCTTTCAATTATGTAACCGAATAAAAAATTGTATAAATTATGAGAAGATATGAGAAAATAAAATTAAAAAAATACGGTTTTTAGGTTCGTAACTGTTCATGTTAAATTATAAAATAATTATAAACAATGGAAAAATTTATTTTAAAAGTTTTTTTTTTTTTTAATTATAAACAACGAAAAAATGTATTTCAAAAGTTCTTCAAAATTTATTGAAAATTTGTACAAAATTACATTTTATTTAAAAACATACCTATGTTGGTCTACAGTATTATGCGTTAAAAAATAAACATTAATGCAAAACGAGAAAATAAGATTTCATATTTCATACACTAAAAATTGGCTTTTTTCATGAAATAACGCTATGAAAGATTACACGATATCATATAGACAATTAACGTAAACAACTTGTAAAACCAATTATTTTTTGGGAAACAAAGGCAGACCATAAAGTGTCGTCTATTTTTTTGTCCATTGCCATATGTATGTATTTTAAACAGTGTATATGTTACACGTTCCTCTTCCTCCAAAGCCAGTTATTTTATACAAACTAAATCATTCTATTATTAATTGTCAACACGATGTACTTAATAACAATTTATTCATATTTAATTCTAAATCATACGAAGCTAATACAAACAAAAGACCCGGATAAAAGAAAAATATGATTGAGATCACAAATAACAATTATAACATAGACTATGATTAGAGTAGTAAATTGAAACAAGAATATGCTTAAGTGCGATTTATGCACAAAATTCATGTGCTCAAAGTCAAGATTTAATATGAATAAGAAATCGTTTATGCACGCAGGCAGATAGAGAAGATTTAGTTGAAATTAATCTCTCTTAGAACGTCGAATACATTGCATAGACATTAATAACATAGAATAATTAACAAATAAGGGTAGTTATTGTGATAAAACGATAATGTGGAATATAAAATAGAGGAAAAAAGGAATGAATTGAATATAAGAAATTAAGAACAGATAAATAGACTATTAAAGCGAGGATTAAATTAATTCATGAAATTACTGTCGGTACTCGAAGAGGGAATTATATACAATTTGAACTTGCCGATCGGGTAGTTCGTTAGTCGAATCGACCGACGCAATTGCGACTTTGACGATAACTTCGCGCTCTCGTTTTTATCACTTACAATAAATTCCGAGGGATTGCCATGTATACAGAGTAGAGTGTGTCGGAGCTCCCACGAGACCTCCTTGGCGGTGCGATCACGCGTGGCGTAACGAGCAATTTTATCGCTACGAGAGGGATTATGAGGCCGGCGTCTTCTCGCGAAGATTAGGCGGAGGGCAGGGTATAGGACAGAGTACGGGCAAGCCGGAGAGAAATACAGTGGCGTTTCCGGCGATGGGGGGAGCGGGGCTGTCGGTGCGGGCGGCTGCGCGATATAACTCGCGCGGCGGATAGAAACGCGTTTACGGGCCCGGTGTGGAGCGACGCGACGCCCCAAGTTATCCACGAAAGTCGAGTTAGCGCAACGGGCCCCTTCGCCTGTAGCTTGTTATCTTATTGTATTGTTAGCGCAACACGATGCGCCGCGCCGTCTTGGAGCAGGTTTCTTCTCTCCCCTCCCCCCCCCC
>NW_017275207.1:1129117-1183698 GCF_001594065.2 Cyphomyrmex costatus
CCCCCCCCCCCCACCCCTCTATCTTTCCACCAACATCTCCTTGCATTGCGCATCTCCGACCCTCTTCTCTCGCCCTTCCACGCTTCAACTCGTGCTCTTTTCACTGCACGCACGGCGAACCGCCGAACTCGCCTGTAAATCGTCCACGAGAGGCGACCTCCTCCTCGTCGAAATATTGTGGAATTTTATCAGCGCGCTGTTTCGTTGCTACCGTGACCAACGCTACAAAGCCGTGGTATTTCTGTAAGGCAACGTATATCAGGATATGATTTACATAATCGTATCATTCGCCAGAGTTTATACTGCTATATTACGAATGTATTATTTATTAATCAATTACGCTTTTGCATGCTACGTTGAAATAAGTGAAATAAGTAAAGTACGATGAAAAATACGTATTTTATTGGACCGTACAGTTGGAAACATAACCAATAGGAAATAAAGACCCATAACGGTCAAAGCTGGATCTTTAATGCTTAAATAATTCTATGTGAATTTATATATTTATATACGTATGTACATTTATATAGTACATACAAATTCACGTAGAATTGTTTAAGCATTAAAGAGATTCGATCGTTATCTTTATTTCCTAAAGTATGATAACTATATGATATAAGTTAGCAAAATGAATAAATTATATAACTCTTTTTCTTTAAAATTATTGTTATTACAGAGAGACTTAATATTTTGCAAATCGTATCAATAATATACGTCTAAATGAAAAAATTATGCACAATTTTTATAACAAAGGAGGGAGGGAGGGAGGAAGGGGAGAGAGAGAGAGAGAGAGAGAGACTGATTGGTTATCAAATGCCAATTATAATCCGAAAAAATCCGAAGCATGATGGATGATCCATTGAAATAATCCAAAAAAGGACCACGCAAAGCTAAACGATAATACCGGTTATTCTTCTGCAGCCTTGTGAGATAACGCCAGGCGATTCGCGAAAAATCCGCGATCATTTTGAGGGAAAGAAAGAGACAGAGTGGACACCACTCGCGCGTTCGGATTAGCGCGCGAAACTGGTTACGAACCAAAGACGATGACCTCCGCCGACTTGCACACGCTTTCTCGGCCTGATAATTTGATATTTTCTCTGTGGAGTGGAATCCGCGGCTGTGTAACTTGGCGCTGCGTGTGCTCGCGACATCGGAACGCGGTGTCAACGGTGTTTTTCGGACCGTTCCGTCGTGAACGAGAAGAAAGGAGACGGAAGAAGAAAGGAAAAGGAGTGTGTGCCCGTATGAGAGATATGTGTATGAATGTGTGTGTAAATGAGAGAGAGAGAGAGAGAGAGAGAGAGAGAGAGAGTGTACGTACGGACGGTGCTGGCTGCAGGCGAGAGAGATGGACACGCGTAGCGTTGGCAGAACGAGAGGAGGCGAACCGTCTTCATTATGCTAATGCCGTGCAACTACAGCTGACCGTGGCCAAAAATAGATGTAGATATCGTGGAATGCTGAGTCGAACCCCGAGGGGGTTTTTACACTCTTCTTTTTCTCTCTTTCTAGTTCTTGTTCGTATCCTCTCTATTTTTCCCGATGCGTTACGCTTGTTCCACGATTCGGACTATATCCCAGTGGAATGAAACGACGAGAGTATATAGATCGAATCGCTATTTTCCTATTCGTACTTTACACCCTCCTGTACAATCTTTCTCTCTCTCTCTCTCTCTCTCTCTCTCTCTCTCTCTCTCTCTCTCTCTCTCTCTCTCTCTCTATCCCACCCTTTCTTTCCCTCTTTGTTTTACTATTACGTTTTTCCTTTTTCGTCCTCATTTTCCGACTATTTTCTCAAACTTTTCCGCAGAATATTTCAGCCTCATAACAGGTTAGATATTGCTATGTTTAGTTGAAGAAGGAATATCTACGCTGAAAGCATCGTTTATGAAAAATTATCATCCTTTTACAGGATAACAAGCACAACTATTCATTGATATTCCGTCAGTAGCCGCATAAGCATGTTCTTGTATGTCTTGTTTATTTGTCATACATTTATAAGAAATAACGATATATAATATTTATTTATAAGAGTAAGAATAAATAAATAAATAATAAACACAGGTTTTGAATAGATGCTCCAATGCATTTTGCGATGCAATGCATCTATGATATAACGATCTATAAAAGAATGTACTGCGTTGTTGGCAAAAACATAAATGTAAACAGATTCTTTAATATCTTTTCCAATAATATTTCTTTCCTCACAATCACATAACTATGCTGCTAACCACATTGTTATATACCGTATGTTTAGTCTGCATACTCCAGGTCGACGTCGTTATCTCGAATAGTGTATACGCATTGGCATGTAATGAGTTACTAATACGTATTACAATGTGCGTTGTAGCGCGTTGCATGCATAATGCAAATCCTATTTACATGAAATGGAAAATATGTTGCTTGACTGAAAACATTGATACTAGAACGCTCTTTTAGTCAACAAAGCAAAAATCATAGTTTTTAGTAGTATTTCTTTGTATGAAAATAGGGGAAACTATTAGTCGTTTTATAATAATTTTTAGT
This sequence comes from Cyphomyrmex costatus, assembly GCF_001594065.2. Taxonomy (NCBI): domain Eukaryota; kingdom Metazoa; phylum Arthropoda; class Insecta; order Hymenoptera; family Formicidae; genus Cyphomyrmex; species Cyphomyrmex costatus. The sequence goes on from NW_017275207.1 coordinate 1,131,647, forward strand.
AGCCAATCTATTCAATTAGATAGATACCATCGACAGATTTAGAAAAGCTATATATGTATACTGTATTAAAAATCATTTTTTTACATAATGTAATAATTTATTTATCTCATACTAATAAAAATATCAAAAAGCAACATTTTTTAAATAAAATATACTTTATACATAGAGAAAATTATCGAAATAAATTGTAACAGTTGTAAGATTTTTAAAACATATTAGGAAAGAAAAATTAAAAAATACTTGTGTGACTAAGAATACTTTTATTAATAATTTAAATAATAATTTCTTTAAACTCGAATATAATGGGAGTATATATTATAAATGTATGTATATATTTACGTCTATCATAAACATACAATGATGAATGTGATCAATTTTTTAAATCTTTTTATTATTTTAACAAAATAAGAGTAAAAAGAACTTATTTTGTTACAGCATAAAACTGAAAAAAAATTCTGTATTTTTTATACATCTATTGGAAATATGAAAGATAACGAACATAAATTTTAAAAACAATTATAACAGCTTTCTACTTTGTCATATTTTGTAATTAGTTAAAAAAGGAAATTTAAGAGATCAATATAAATAAAACGTGTATGTTATGAAATAAAAATTCTAAAAAAGTAATGCAAACTATTATTGTATATGTATAATAATAGATAGATTTACAAATACTGCAGGTGATATTTTATTTATTCTACTTTCGATCAAAGAAAGTATTACTTACCTTGAAAAATATAATATACATTTAGAAAATGATGAGTAAATTACTAATATAATGTTTCCGAGGCAATATTATATTCTTCATACAATGCTATAATCTTTTATTTTTTGAAATATATTCTTGAAATATAAGTGTAACAATTTGCTTTCTTATGTAACAGCTAGTCTCGAATTCTCGATGTTCCCTATATACGTATTTGTCGTATCAAATTTTTCTCTTCCTATTACCCTGGGAATTTTTGTCTGGTGACATTTCGCATATCTTTGTGATTCCTCTACGCTAACGATACGCTTTAAAGTTGATCGAAAATGCCTTAATTAGTCAAATACGAGGATTTAAGTGAAAGTATACTCTGCTGCGAGAGATTTACCACCCGTCGCGCATAGGATATGCGGCATAGCGGGCGAAGTGAAGATGTATCCTGTATTATATACGTAAATACGGCGCGCTCGCGCTCGGGCTTAGAAAATTGAGCGGGTGAAATAATCTCCCCTTTGCCCGCTACGCCTCCCATGCGCGAAAGGTGGTAAATCTCTCGTTGAACAGAGAGTACAGAAATACGCGATATGTATCCTCATAGATACGCTCGTTGTACTTCCTTGAAGCGGTTGAAAGCGGGTCAGCCGAGTGTAATTCTGACACGTGGCATCACAATAGAAAATGTGCATTTAAAAATCGCTGCCCCTGCTTAACTTTCCAGCGTAAACAACGGCGTACCATGACACGTGACGACACGCGACCTCATATAATATCCTTTCGCGAATATCGATGCAATAATTTAATAAATATTGCTACTGCAGCAGCAATTGATAAATCGATATAGTCTATGCATTGTAGAAGTCACTGATTTACATCAACTGAGCGAATAAATAAAATAAATTGTATACTCTCTAAAACTTTTAGAATAAATTGCCATTCCGAAGAGTAAAGTTCCACTATTGAAAATTGAACAACCTTTTTTCACGACTGGCCAGATTTTTTTTTCCACTCTTTAGAGAGATTCTATTTCAAAGAATTTACCGTTTATAGCAGGAAAGAGAAATTATTACGATCACGAGAGATTTCAAGCATTGATACATTCCATACTCATGATCTATGTAATTGTTTACCTCTCTCGCTTGGGTATAACATGCAGCTAATATTGAACAGGTATAGGTATCGGTGATAATATCGTTAAGCGCTTGATGATGTAGATACATCGGTAAGGTGTACATCGATAATCGGATAATATCGAAACATCACGAACGTTTGTATCTTCGGCAATTGTAAATAACTCGAAATGGAGCAACGGAACACTCGGAATAAGAAAGGTGGCAGCCAGCTGGCTGCTAAGAAGAAATGGAAAGAAAGGAGCGTAACGCAGCGAGTCAGCAGTTTTTGTTAAAAATTTATTCGGTTCAAGCTTCATGAAAAATATCACCTCGTACCCCTCGTCTCTTGTCGTTTCGTGTCACACCTCGGCGGTTACTTCGGTTCCATTTTCTCCTCTTTCCCCTTCTCATACCGTCTGTTCTCCTCTTTCTCTCTCTCTTTCTCTTTTCTGTCTCGTGTTTCGATCTACCCTCCCTGCGCTCTATCTTTGCCCCCTATATCTTCTCTTTCTTGCTTTTATGTGCCCGTATATATGTGTCTTGGACTAGCGCAGTGCGCTCGAACTGCTGTTCATTTTTCAACGTTACAGCGCCATTCGATGCTTGGTACGTCGAACAATTTCGCGTTCGCGATTATGCATCGCGGGCAATATCACAATTAATTGGCGGTGTGAGAAAAGCGCGCGCCGATGCATATCCAATAGCGCGATATATATCGAATTATGCCGCGTGAAAAACGTCGGGCATAAATCATAAATTGATGGATCAGCTTCCGAGTTTTTAATCACCACGGATCCTAATTCACAATCCATATTGCTAATCCAATAATCAACGCGTAAAGTCTAGCTAATTAACAAGTAAAATAAATTGAGACATTTCTTAATATTTATTTCAATTACTCACAATTTACAAACGTTTTCAATAATTAAAGATTCAAAAGAAAGTTAATATTTACTTTCTGTAACAATTGCTGTCTAATTAAATTTTATTTTAAATGATGATAAACCAGTAAAGAATAGCGTCTTTGTCACAGAAAAATTATCAAGTAATGATATTATTAAAAATTTTATTACGTATATATATTTTTATATACGTAAATTTGTGATAAAATAAAAAGTTTCATAAAATAATAAAATAATTGAACTTAATAATTTTATGGTTTTCTTGATAATCTTGATAAATGAGATATTTATTCGAAAATTCGTGCAGATTTTCAAAGGTCAAGAAACTACAATTATATATATCTCAACCAAAATATTGATAAAAAAGGAATTAGTCGCCAACAAAACGGAAGGTAAATTTTCGTGCAGACGCGTACTTCCGCTTCGTTGTGCAGCCAGGTATATGGGTTTTGGGGAAATGTAAAGTGCATTTATCTCAACGTAAAAGTAGAGGTAGACGCAGCTTGGCTTATCGTAGTTGGCGACGCAGGAATGGCGTGCTTCCGTTTCCGTTAAGGTATCGAAACTTACTCAAGAAAGAGTTTCGAATCGGAGATACTCACCGCGCGTAACGCGAAAGCAAAGCGACGTTCCTGCGATTGTAACGACAAGAACCGAGATTAGAAATCCCACCAACAGCGTAATGAGTATTATGCTCCTTATTTATATCTTTTTACGAAACGTTTCTTCCTCTTTTCCTTTTTCATCGTAAAACACGTTTTTAGTTATCGATTAAAAAATGATAATGTCGCTATATTAATTAATATATTATCATATTATTATTTGCCACCTTTTGATATTATAGGTTTTAATAATTAATCTGCCAAATAAAGTTTAATTAAATGAGATGTTTTAATAAATAAACATTCTTCGTTATTAAAGACACGACATTGATTCAGTGTATGTTTCTGTTTATTAATTTAATCTGTTTATAAAAAAATCAATTTCAAATTGTCCATATTGTAGGACCAGTTACTAAAATTGCCGTCACTGTTATTTCATATAGTACGTTCGGGAGTGTTGTATTATAAACATGATAATGAGACAAAGTATATTCTATGTCACTAACTCAGCGGCCATGTAAAAGTCAATACACGCGAGAGGTCACATATAAAAAAAAGCGAGTTATCCATTATAATCAGGTAGCACCGTTCGCGTTTTCACTGCGCAGAATTAAATCGACTGCGCTGATTTAAATCGATAGGACGAAACGGCGTCGCATCAAGATCTGGAACGTGAATAAAGTGCGGTCGAGCCGATCTCGGTTGTGACAACGCGACTAGGATAGCCGTGAATGTGCGAACAAGGTCCGCGCGCATACGAGAGATACTAGACCGATGTGTGGCAAGAGGTATCAACCCGAACGATACGTCATGGCCCACTGGCTTGGTATTGGAGAACCCAAGATTTCTCGTTTTAAAAGAGATATAGAATACTACAGATATTGTATATATATACATCAGGATGTTTGTTGTACCGGTTGCTGTTTAAAGTTTTTACTTCTCCTATCTATAGTTTCTTTTCCTTTTATACAATGTATACAATTTATTTTAGCAGCAAGAGATAAAAGGAGAGAAGATACAATTTTCTATAACAATAATGTTTCTGTATAGGTTATTTTGCTGACAAATTTTATAAAAGTTGTTGTAATAATTCTTCGTTTCACGCTCCTATATATTGAGTATTCTCGTTGAAATAATAATCTCATTAAAATACCCTTTATAAATATAATAGAAGCAAAGGAAATAACAATCTTTCTATATTCATGTATTAAAACCAATCGGTAGAAGATTAAAACTCATTGTTATTAAATCGACTGTTGAAGATGTCGCAGTCAAGAGGATACTCGAAAGATCTCGAAAATTTAAAGTATAAGATGTCGCGAACTCCGCGAAAATCGTTTGTAATCTTCTTCACAAGATTGCTGATCATATTCATTGAAAGTTGTTCGCTTTTGATTTGCTGTATTTTCGAAGTTGCTCGTTTTGTCAGATCAATAATAAAAAGAGATCGATGATAAAAAAATTCAATGGTTCAGATACTCGTCGTAATATACATACATATATATCTATATAGCGAGTGCAAAAAATATTCGTATATACGGAAGATATTTTATTCAGACAAACTTTATTTAAAAGAAATAAACATTAATTAATAATTTATAATATTAACAAAGCAATTTATATATTTCTCATAATTAATTTAAAAAGTGCAATAACTATAAAATATCTTATAAGTAAAAATAAAAAATTATATTGGACGCATGAAAAAATATTCGTATAGTCGAGAAATATTTACTTCTAATCGTAAGATCATAAATACAATTACTTTTGCACAGATTTTTTGTTTGCATTAAGACAGAATGCATTCGTTATTAATAAAATGTTAATTAATGTTTATTTTCGACAAACAAAGCCTTTTTGAAATAAAATCTTTCCTGTACAAATGTATGAATTTTTGCATTTATCGTAAACGTTGTGTGCGTACAGTTAACACCGTTAAGTTGATACCCGTTACAGTTAACACCCGCATAAAAATCGGAAACGTATAAGTAGGTTGGTTGTAGAAACGAGAGGAAAACAAAGCTTAATGATTCTTAGAAAGTCCAATAGATTATATTTATTCTGGTTTCTTAGCTCTACGTGATCAATGCGTCGATGCAGCCGCACATGATATCGTATGCTATAGTCGTAAAGCGGTAGGTGATACAGAATTGTAAGTGCAGTACGGGTTGCATAGGAAAATAATCGTAGAATATTATCAATACGTTTTTACATATGTATAAATGAGCGAGGTCACTGAGCGCTAAGCTATACGTTCAATGGTCATTCGAAGGTCCTAATTGCGTCATATAATCAGGTAATAGATTACCTGACGATTTATTATACCAAAGAGTGTGATTTCAAATTTTATGTTTTGTGCACATATTATTGTACGTATATTTTATTTAAACATTACGGAGACACACACACTTACACAATTGAATAATAATTAAGTTATTTGTGCTTATAAAAATCTAGACCAACAAATATTTTATTGTTAAAAAAATGAAATGTATGAAAAACATGTATTACATTAATTAAGAATTTAATATTTCTTTATACGTAAAATACATTACATCGGCAGTATATCATCTCTAGATTTTTTGAAGAATTTAATTAAAAAAAGATTTCGTTATATAATACAAATAATTTGTGTAAATAAAAAAAATAATTTTATTTAACATTTCAAAAATAAATTAAATTAAATAATAAACTTTGAGTCGTTATATATGTAACAAGTTTAAAAGTTAGCAATATTATGAAGCATTAAACTGATCACTAAAACCACAGCTGTAAAAACAGCGATAGAATATACGAAAAACAATGGAAACGCAAAACCGCGATTTCATGAAAATCAATAATAGAGATTTTGTAAATCTTGATATATTTTGTGTGTCACACTTTATCGTACATGCACAAGGTGTACCTGTTATTAGGTGTCTATAAAATTTTAAGTACATTCGATTTATTTTGATGGAAGTTATGTCCAGAAAACCTAAAGGTGATATACTTTTGGCCGGTACTGTATCAATACTGTATCGTTCAATATTGATAACATTGTATTCTACTAGGGTTACGCGCAATAGAAACTTACATAAAAATTTTCAGTATTTTAGAAACAAATAAATAAGAAAACAAGACAGGTTTCGTGAAAGATAAGTCGTTTGCCAGATAATAATACTAATAATCGCGGATTCGGTCGGACATCAATAAAAACGAATGTATTATATATATATGTATATACAGATTTGTGTAAAATAAATTTGAACGGAGGTTTTTGTTGAAATTTTGAGATTGCTAAATCTTTCACTTTTGCCACCACGTCTTCAGTCGTTATCAAAACAGATTCTATGCGTGAACACGTTGCATCTGATAAATAAATTTTTCCAAATTGAGAGTTGAATTTGTATGAACATACATATATTTGAAGTTATTTGTTAAAATGGGTTTGTTGCACAAATTAACTCGGTATATTTGCATAGAAAACTTTGCCGACACTCGACGTGTTAATACTTAAGTAGTTGTATGAATTTTCATGAGTTGAAAATATTCATGATGTCATTTATTTTATAATAATACGTACAGCAAGAGCATATAATGTATATTCAAAGAAAATCTCGAAAATAAATCACACGAAAAGCAAAGCAAAACTAGTCAACTGCCCGAAAGGACTGTATCTAAATTTATAAATATACTATGAAGGCCAGGACACGCGAATTGCTCAAGCGTTTTATAGTCGAACATTAAAATGCGATCAATCATTAAAACATAATAAACTTTTTCGCATGTAAGAAATGAATAATTTGAATTAAACCGATAACAATACATGACGTTTCGTACAAGATATTAATTTTCGTATCATTTTTTTTCTGTAAAGTTCCGTTTTTCTCCATTCTTCGGTATTGCAAAAGGTGAAGAAAAATATTCGATGTGTTCTACTTTTCTAATTTACAACTATAAAGGCTGGTTTATGGACACGCGAATTACTTAAGCGTTCTACAGTCAAACATTAAAATGCAATCGTAAAGTATAATAAGCTTCCTCACATTTTACGAATGGATATAATTCAAATTGAACCGACAATTTCGCACTAGATTAGTTTTCGTTTTTTTTTTTTTTTTTTTCAGCGACAATCGCTCTATATGCGTAACAAGATTTTAATTATTAAGTTAGTGAGGTTTCGGAGATTTCCTCGTGAATTTAGGCGTTTGCTGAATCGAAAAGTTTGGGAAGTACCGCGTTAAACCGTATACGTGAATACACACACGAGCCGGGAATGCCGGGATTACGAGCGGATAAGAGGTCTAAACAGCACGGAGATGCGACGTTGCGTATTTCGCTTTAATCTCTCCCTCTTCCTCCCGTTGAATGCAGTTTCGCAAATTCGTGCGGGGGAAACAATCGTAGGGAATCGCGAGCGTAAGCAAGATATCCGATCGAGAATTTCGGAGTATATATATACTACAGTGACCGGAAATCTGGTCGAGCAACGCGCCCCGAGATCGAAATCAGATCGTTTTCGCGACACTTTCGGCACGTCGTGATGTCCGTGAAAAATACGCCCGGTGATCCTACGTTCCATCACACACACACACGTACTCGAGAATCTTTTCTCATCGTCGTACCCGCGCGCGCTGAAGGCATCGGCGCGTTGATATAAAGAATTTTCCTCGGATCTCGCTTGATTCCCTTCCTTACGCATGCATCTCTCCCACCGCCTTTCGGGCTTTATCATTCTCTTTCTCGCTCCTTCTTTTACATACTCTTCCTCGCGCGCGAGGTGAAACAAGATTACTCTGACGTGCGGAACGCGTGCGGCAGGTTCTCCTTCATCGTGTTGGTACCGGCGCGGCGCGGCGCGACGCGGCGGAAGGAAGGAGATCGCGAGAGGTCAGACTGCGAGAGACGCCGGGAGCGGAGGGAAGGGATGACTGACTAAACCCCTCCACCCGCGAGCGGCGTGATAGTCAGCAGGCGATGCGCGACCAAATCTAACCTAACCTAACCCTAACCCCATTGCCGGTTCTCCAGGCGAAACGAGCGAGAAGGAACGCGCAGGCTGGGTCGCGCCAGGCGGCGGGAACGAGACGAGGACGGAGTTACGGTCATATGGAGAACGATGAGGCGGAGGGGAAACGGGGGGGGAGGGAAACGCGGAGCATGCGCGCCGAGGCGATTTATCGAGCCGTAGAGAGGGGCGGTCGGCGGCCTCGTCGTCGTCGTCGTTGCCGCCGCCGCCACCACGGCCGCGACGTCGACGACGATGGTGGCGGCGGTAGCGGTGTGGCGGTGGTGGCGACGTGGCATCGCGCGAGCGAGCGAGCGAGCGAGATGACACAAGTCGTCGGGAGAGAGAAAGCGAGAGGCAGAGGGAGAGGGGAAAATTTAGCCGTGTAGCGGGAGGATATAGGGAAGGAAAAAAGATGTATCTCTGGTAGGCGCGAGAGCGAGAGGCGGTGGAACTAGAAGGGGAGCACGGAGGAAGGTAGAAGCGGAGTTATATCATGGATGCGAGCGAGACGACAGATGAGTTCCAGGGTGGAGAAAAAGAGAGGGGTCAGCGCGGCAGCGGGGGTGGGGAGAGGAACGCGGTGGAGGATATTCAGCGGGCGCGAAAGAGAGAGAGAGAGACTTCCAGAACGCGATGGAGAACGTTGGAATGTGGTGGGATGACGAGGGAGAGAGAGAGAGAGAGAGAGAGAAAGAAACGCGCGCGGGCGAGACGGACCGGAGAGCTGCTGGGGAGAGGGAGGCGGAGGGGGCGGAAAGGGGAATACGCGCGACGGGCGGTGGAGGGGCTCGCTGGAACGGGAGAAGGGGGAGAGAGAGGGGCGCTGCCGTCGGGCAGTTGCTGTCGCGCCAGGTCCCCGCTAGCGGCTAGCAAGCAAGCAGTAAGCAGTCGCAATCCCGTCGCCTAACCAGCATCGCTCGCCTTACCTCTTCACCCTCTCTCAAAAAATCGCATCGAGGCTTCCGTCAGCTGCATTATAATATACACCCGTTTCCGTTCAGCGCCGGTTCGTATCAACGACGTCGTTGTGTCTGCCGTCGCCCCCGACGTACGTCGCCATTGCCGTAGCCGCCGCCGCCGCCGCCGCCGTCGCCGCCGCCGCCAGCTGCCGTTGCTACTATTGCTGTCGTCGTCATCGTCGCGACACGTAGTACGTCGCCGTCGTTGTCATCGTCCTCCTCGTCACCCACGTCGTCGTCGTCGTCGTCGTCGTGCTGCAACACTTGTCCAGGCCGCGCGTACTTCGTAGTCAGCGACTCGCACTGACGTTTGACATTTTCGGATCGTCAGCAAACATCAGGAACGTATCGCGCGTGCGGAGTAGAGAAAGCAGAGAGTAGGAAGAGAGAAAGGGACGGCGTGAGAAGCGCGAAAGGAAAGAGCAAGTGAGAGAAAGCGGCAGCGCGCGCGAATCCGAGAGGGAAAAGAAGAAAAAAAAAAACGGATCTCGTGTGATCGGGGAAAGCTGATTATGAGTTGGAACCGTGGTGCAGCGACGGATCAGCAAAGCGCACCCGAGCCGGCTGACGTGTGAGAGGAAGAGAGAGAGAGAGAGAGAGAGAGAGAGAGCGATCGTTATTTTTCCCATTCGTGATAAACTCGCACGGATCGTACCGTACGATCGTCGTCCGTGCGTGCGCGGATCGTGCTTTCGCGAAAATCACACGCGTCGGGATTTTACAGTAAAGTGAGAGCCGACGAGGATACTCTTTTTTTTTTTCCGGAGCAGTGGTGTTTGACGTAGAATATCTCGTAAGTGCCCGGCGCGGAAGTTTCACCTTGTGTTATCCAGTGGCATCCAGAAGGCGATTTCGAGACGACGCAACGTGAGAGCGAGGGAAAGAGAGAGAGAGAGAGAGAGAGAGATAAAAAGAAAAAAAAAAAGAATCCGCATCTTTTCGCGCCAAGGTGACCGACATCACGGCGTCTGAATCCTTCGCGTGTTCCGGAGCAAGGTAATGCATACAAACTTCCCTATTCTCTGTGGTCCTCGCTATCGGGCACACCTGTCATGTGCGTATACGTGCGTGCGTGCGTGTTGCGAAACAAACGGTGTGGGTGTGACGCGTCCGCGTAGGTACGGCTCTTAAAAATACACGAGTACAGCCGGGTATCATTTTTTTTTTTTTTCAATCCTTGTCGTCAACTTTTCTTCGACGCGGAGTAATGAAGTAGTTTCACCCGAAGAGAGAGAGAGAGAGAGATTCTCCCGCTCGACAACCGGCGTTGAAACTCGTTACTTGGAGTCTTCCTCGCGTACACTTTTATCCTTATCGTTACTGAATGTTGTACAAAAATAAAATGATACTCGGAGGCACTTCCGCTAGTATTTTTGAACGCGCTTAGGGGGCGATCCGCGGAGTGAGGTCTCGCGATGGATGACGTTTTCCGCATGGCCGCGTATATATTTGTATCGTACGCTTTTACATGATTAGTGTGTATGCGTAAAATATATATATATATATAATACGTGTATACCTACATATGTCGCGCGTCCGTCGGCCGCGCGGGATGACGTCACGCGGCTTGAGAACAGCGCGTCTCTGTGCGTCGCGCCGTCGCGACTGTTTTTCCGAAAATTCATCGCGAGTCGCGGCCTCGACGCGTTATCGTGAGAAAAAAATTACACGTGATAATCGCAGCGATATGTATGTTTGCTGAAAATGTCGCAAGAGCTCAGCGTTTCCGATACGGTAAACGCCGATAACACGCTGCGTCACGCGTCACGGCTAATGAGAATACGTATCTTAAAATGCAAGTATTGTGACGCTTTATATATATATATATATATATATAAAGCTATTTAGAGTCGAAGAGTGGGATACTTTTTTTACTACGGAGACGTCGCGGCGGAAAATAGTTGTTATCGGGTTGCTTTCTAAGGAGCGCTGAAATTAAATTGGTCGTAAAGAATCGTCGGACGGCGGGAAATAATTCTTCTCACGTTAGTTTGTGTATATGTATTATAGTCATGCGGTATTACGTGCAGTTTTTTAATCGAGATAATCTGCATCGGGAGTAATTTAACTTACTCCGACTTTCATATAAATTTATATGCCGCGTGAAGTTCAGCTCCGAATTAAAATCTAAAAGTCAAATGTGAAATGGCAGGTGGGAAACGCATTGCAATCGCTTTTTATACACATATATCGAATACATATTTAATCAAGCATAACTTTATGAAGACTGGATATCGCATCCACTCGTGATTTGCATCACTGCGATTGAAAACGCCGTCAAAAGAATGTGCCCGAGATATTTGCAAATTCGATCGGCTGACAATCTCCATACTGACAGTTTGACACTCATAGCGCAATTAGATTTCATGTGTGCCAAAGTATTAATAACTGCAATCATCGAGATTTTAGTTAATTGAAAATACAGAAGACAAAAATTATTTTGCCAAGAGGGAAAGGCACGTAGAAGAAAATGTCACTTGACGTAGTGCATTTGTCTATTTTGATTTTTGTATATATCTTTTGTTATATATTTAGACATCGATTGCGTATCTTAACGTGTAATGAAAATTTAAAGAGCGAGCTAATTTACTAGGTATTGATTCGTGAAACTAAATAATCTAGTGAATTTGTTTATATTTGTAATTTTCACTTCACATTTTAACAATCGATATTCTAAATTTTATTATAACTACTATTCTCTTCACTTATCGCTCCTTTATGCTTCGAAAGTAATACAATTAAAGAAAGCGTGACTTCTAAATTATTGCCATGAGTCAAGTAAACATGAACGTATCAGTCATAAAGAATGAACTAACTCGACGTCATAAAAAAATTGTTGAAATCGTCGTAACTCAAAAGATCAGTTTTCTAAGAGTTGTGAAACGAAAATAATAGAAAAAGACAATTTATTACGTTAAGAATATATTTTTTACCGATATTGTTCGGTTGGTAAATAATTGTCTGTCAGGTTTTCTTTGTTTTTAGGAAATTTAAATCTTTGAGTTGTGTCACTTTTGAAGTAAGGAAGCAATATTTGGAATTAAAAATTTTAAGCTATGAAACATTGTGATCAAGCTTATCTAGAAAATTTAAGAAAAAGATTGACTCTTCTTATTTAATTAAAAAAAAAAAAGGAAAGAAAAGAAGACAGAGTGAATAATGAGCGGTAAATTATATGCATATATTTGGATACGCGGAAGAAAAAGGTATATATTTATATATAATCTATTTAAATATTTATTTGAATCTCTAACAAACGAATGAAATCGAGTTACTTCGCTTAATAATGTCACGTTTATTTGCTTCGTACTAATCGATTCTCATTCCTGCGATCGTTTGCGCAAATACTATATGGTTGGTAATAATACGCGCGACTCGTTTCTGTATCTTTTAAAGATACATATTTAACATTACATTATGATATCAAGTACGTATATTGGTGGAACACGATTGATCAAGTACACAAATCGCAAATAAACGGAGACGAGAGATGTGAAACGTGATCTAAAAATAAGTGAACGCATCGCGTCTAAAATTACGGGTGCGCGATATGCGCGAAGCACGTTCTCGCGGTAACGTAATCTCGAACGCGTGAAATCGAGACGTATGGAACGTATTCCGCGCTCTGAAGTTGGTCACTCAAGAGCGCGGCGTGTGCGAGGAGGTTCAGTCGGCTCTCAGTGGCGTCGAGAGATCGGAGAGTGGCACGGCCGATTCGAATTTTCGGTCAGCTCGCGCCCCGGCACTTTTTTAACCGTTATCGCCGCCGAATTATCGCGGTAACCACGCGATAGCCGCGCGTTTCGAAACGTTCAACTGCCTGTGATCGTATAACACTCTCTCGCTCGCCCACGTCGCTCTTCATTTGTTCGCGCCGGAACGCGCGTAACCTCCATTTCGCGTCTCTCTGTGTGCGAGCCGGATTCCGCGGTTTCTCGTCGGTTTATCGCGACGGAAAAACGCGTCGACGGACTGTGGGACGACGGCATCGACGGCAGATGCTCAGCGGAGACTTCTTCGCGGCTGTGAAAATTGCGACCAGAGGCGTTCAGTTGGGAAGGACGGCCGGCATTTCGGAGTATGTATGGCGTCTTTCCTTTATCATGCCTTATCGCGACGTGCTGCGTTTCGATGCGACGCAGCGTCTCAAAAGCTTTCGTAACCTCGAGAGAGAGAGAGAGAGAGAGAGATTCGTTTATTACACTCTTTCACACTTGCCATGTTTACTTGCCATGTTTATAGCAGCGCATACTTGTGTGCCTTGAAGCTGGAGAGAGGAAAGAAAAATAAAAGCGCGTGTAAGTGGAAGTGAAAAGTGTAGAGTTACGATTGCTTGTACCTCGACTATATATTTTTTTGGTCAAACGAATCATAGGCTTTTTTTCTTCTTCGCGGAGAATTCACCTGTTTTACCAAAACATTATTTTCTTAGAATATATTTTCTCGAACGAATGTTCTCTCTGGAATCCATCTTGTTGCATTATCAGTGAGCATGCACTTTTCCTAGCTGCTAGTGTAGATGTCAGCTGACAATTACAATTCTTTATTTTTTCTTCATTATTAATTAATTGTGTCAATGAATCATTACAACGGCGATTGCCGATACGTCTCTCTGTACAGTGAGTGATTATCGCGATCACATTACGCGATATTAATTTGCGAGAATTATTAATAATGCGCAGAGGTATCATTTATTCTCTCATTTACGCTTAATTGCCCGCCAATTTCGCCAATTGATTAAAGATAGATTGAGAGGATTTAAAGCCAATTTTAGCTTAAATCTTGCAAGCTTCCGCGAGAGAAGCGTTGTTGTATTTTCGGTCTGGTAGGCGCGAACGAAAATTAAAATTACAACGAAGGTGTGTGTGTGTGTGCGTGTGTTTACTCTCTATGATCTTCCCCTCGCTCACTCGAAACCAGGACTCGTTATATTCGTTTTATGCTTACGAATGACGCACCGCGTACAATATTTACACCACGTGCGTGTTGCGCGTTTGCAACACGTCGATACCGATCGGATCGCGTTTCTTTCGTATAACCGGGCTGCGCATATTTTTTCTACATGACGTAACGCGGATGGATAATTTTCACGTCGGCGGGAAAGGAAGGAGGAGGCGGAAGAGACACAAATACAGGTACATAGCCGCGCGTAAATGCGTCGCTTGCCGGTGACGCGCATCCGCGCACAAACGCATCAAATTACAGTACCTTCCAATGGGCGTGTCCAACTGACATTCCGACCTCGCCGTCTTTCATCCTATTGAGAGGCCTTCCACGCTCCTCTCCTCCCTGCCGGGCGCACGACGGTGGGACTCTTTTTCTAGCGCCGGCGTTTAGCCGGTGGTTCCCGACGTGTTTACAGCACCCGTAGGAAGTCGCACCTACCTACCGAAGGCTCGACACCCGAAGGTCTTTACAACGATACCCGTGTAATCGATACGTTTTTCACAATGAGACTTAGGCGAGATTTCACCAGGATGTCGACCGCAGGCACGACAGATGTGATGACAAATCCTTGTAATGATGTGACATTGTCGTCGTTTCGTTGAACGACAGACGTCACTAATTTCATTTTTCAAATGCATTTATATTCAACGTGACAGTTGCACGCACAAATATTATCTATAGCAAATATTACATAATTCAATGCACAATTGTGTGTCAGAGTTAAATATTTTGCACTACTCACAGATTTAGAAATAGTTTTTTCTTTTTCGTTTTATTTAATTTATATTTAAATCTTGATCAAAATATCTACTGTAGAATTCTATTTTATTATTATCGATATTTATATGTAACTTTGCAGTAATCTAATTTCGATGGTATAAAACGCTGTTGAAAGAAAAAATGAAATGTTCATTTAATATTTTTTCAAGAGATCAAGCACCCGGTATTGAGACAAACAACTTAAATTTTCATAATTTTAAAATTTAATTAAACCCGCGCATGTCATAAACGTTTAACTTGTTATACATTCCTCTTATTTATTCACCTCCGTGACTTTAATTTCCTACCCTTCCATTCGGGCGTTCTCAATATATGGAGGTAGCTGCGCACCGGAAGTTTACGTCAGCCGGGAAATACAGCGAGACCCGTGTAACAATCTGACGTGGGCACTTGCGTTTACAACTCGTTCTTCCGAGATTTGATCAAAGGTCAGAATGCAATTTCATAATACGTTTTGTCGAATATGTCAGTTGAAATTTACCGGTTACGCCCATAAACGCTACAACGCCCAGTACTATACGACGAATTAGCGAATGCTCTCTTGTGTACTCTTCTTTTTCGCGGCGTCATCATGGCGAATTATCCCGTGACATCATCGTCGGCGACCGTACGTAGATGTGTGAGAGAGATTATATAGGCGCGGAAGCCGCTCGTTTTATGGGTTATGATGTAACGTGTGCGAAACTATCTCAGGCAAAATGCCCGCTGCCTTGAGATTTGTATGATCTTTCTAGTTTTCAGCTAACGATAATCGAAATGCGACGACTGCTTAGAAAATGTTGCTCTCGCGTTTCCTTTTCGATATTCCTTTGAAATACATATAACGACTTATTTTTCTAGTTTCGTGAATGTTTGTCAAGGTGAAAAATTATGTCGGTTTATCGCGGTTGTTGGCGATCAAAAAAGAGAAAATCGAGAAAAAAATTATCAGGATGAAACCGGTGAAAAATTGAGAAGTCGCAAAAGTCAATGAATTTATTAACTTAGGATTAAAAATTATTATATTTGAATATCAATTTAAATTTTTTTAATTTTACTTCTCTCTTTATCAAATAAAATTTTTTATATAGTTTTTAAATTTCGTAGAGTGAGTAATTTATAAAAAGCCATATTATAATGGGTATAAATAAAAAGAAAAACTATAACATCTTGACTTTTTTGCAAAGTCGAGATATATATTAATGACGTTTCAAATCACTTACGCAAGATCGTAAAAAATGATACAAAATATTTTTATACAATGTTTCATGCATTTTTTTAAATGGATGTATATTGTGAAAGGTACGATTTATCTCTTTTTCGTATACAAATATTGTTGAACGTTTCAAAGTAATGTACCGTTGAGATAAATTTTTAATTAAGATGAAAATTAAAATGTAGTATTTTAGCGAGATAATTAAATCTAGATATGCAATGGAGACAATGGACGGGAGCAAAATGTTTGCCGTTTCTTTTAACTCATTTGTTTTTAACGGAGCGCGTACCAAAGTAAGTCGTATTGTTATTAGTGTTTGTCATTTAAGAATATGTAATTTAAAGCATGTTTGTGAGTAAAAGAATTAAACGCATATGAAGTGTGCGTGTTATTAATATAATTATTATACTATATAATTTAAAATTTTTGTAAATATTACCTTTATTAATCATATTTAACTTTCATTTTTGTCTTTTGTTCTTTTAATGGTGCCAAATATAGGATGTAAATATACGTGCGTGAATACAGAAATATTTAAAATTTAATTTAAATGAAATAACTTGCAAAATGTTGTTAGTTCTATTGTGAGGATTTATTATCATGAAGGATATTAAAACGTATAAAAATGAGTTGGCGGTACCAGAAAGTCTTATTACTTTTTTATTTTTAACTATTTGTGTATATTTAAATTTAGAATATCATCATTTATTCTTATAACATTGAATAATATTCTTTCTGGAAGTGACATTTCATGTGCAAATTGATGCACTATTAATAATTCGTTATTCTTCTATAAAGATAAAATAAATGCAAATTCTCCTCGAAGAGAGTATAATGTGCAATTAAAAAACATTTCACAATAAAAAATCCCAAAAATAACTTCTCGAATTATCAATAGTATTAATAAATATATTAATTTAGATTGTACGATTTTAATAACGTATCACATAATCTGATGATTGATGATGATTTAACATTGTGTGAGTCAATCAATGATTATTATTTCAATCGAATTTGAAAAAAAGATATACTCAATGGATTTTTCACTTTCATCGGGTGACTTTCGTTCTAGAAAAACGTTTGATCGTTCAATCGGTTTCAAATAACGGAAAAAGAGAGAAAATCATAGATTGTATAATGCGACAATCGGAGTATAAATGCGTTTTCTGATAAATTGTGCGTCGATTTTGCTTCGATAAAAATTTATGTTTCACTATAAGTATCGAGTTAACATAAAGAATTAATAAAGGACGTGTCGGTAAATTAAGCCGGAATGGTGAAAATTTATTACTAAACCTTGCGTCTTAGTTAATTACAAGTGAAATTTGCCATGACGGGGGAATTCGATTTAGCTAATTAAATTACGGCGACAGATAAGTAGCTCTCTTGTATAATCGAATTTTAATTGAGAAAAGCTCGCGTCGGAGCAATATAACCGATTGCTGATCTCGCGGAATACTGCCGCGCGATTGTCCGCTATTCTGGTTTAATCTTTAGTGGGAGAAGATCGGTGCGAGAGGGAGGGAGACACACAAAAAGATGACGCGTGCATACTCGAGGACGACGTAATTCGAGGGTCGCGCGCGTAAGTAAGTTGAGTAACGCGCCGGTTGTCGCGGCTGAAAGCGCACAAAGCAGGAGCGAAGCAAAAGCGGCGCCGACGGTTAGCAGCGTGAGTAAGCTCGCAAACATGGAGCATCATCTTCGTGGCATCTTCACCGTAAACTCTTGACAATGTATTCCGTAAGGTGCATACGGTTTTGCGCCGTCTTGATCTTCTATCTCGGGGGAGTTAAAATGTATTTTTAAAGATCCTCATGTAAATAAGATTTTTATACCTGTTGCAATTTGCTATCACCGACTCGTTGCACGTCTCTCTCGGCGAAATTAAAAGGACACAAGTTTTTCTCACGAATATTATCATGTTCCATTTTCTTAAGTATAACTTCAAGATTACTTGAGATTAATAAAGTTTTTAGAGTTGATATCGGAATTGAAGGGTACTTGGACTTAATTGGAAGTTTACTCGAAAGTACATTGTCTCTTGTAGCGTTAATGTGAGTCCTCCGTTGAGTATAGTAAAAGAAATGTTTGTATAACACTGTATTTAATACGAAATTTATGATCCATACTGATTATACATCGCATTCAAATATATATATTCTGGGTATCATTAGAGGTATAGGCTTAAAGTATCTATTGTCAAATTAGTGTTTGGAACGATGACACACTTTGTGGCCGAGTTGATAATATCGATATAAAGTATTTTGAGCATTTCTAGGCGCACGCATGCTGGTATCGGGGTGTGCCTCGTTTTAATTTTAGTCCCACGACGGGCTACGTTCTCGCGAAGAACAGGCGGGTGGCGTTGCCCCGCCAGCATAATCTACAAATATTTCTCCCTCCTGCCTCTGCTACGCCTTTCTCCTTCTCGTTTTATTCTTTCTCTCTCTCTCTCTCTCTCTCTCTCGTTTACTCGGCCTTTTCTCTTTCTCTCGCTCACCTCGGGCGATACATCAACGCAAATCCACGGGCGTTCTTGCGTTCCCCTTTTTTAGATGCTTGAACGAACTCGCCAGTCTCGCTCTTGTAGCCTCTCTCCCTTCTCTCTCACCCCTCCCCGTTCTTTCTTTTCGTCTCTGTTCGTTTCTCCTCTTGTCGTGTGGCCTGTTAACCTTCCTCCCTTCCTTGCGATTTGTGAGGAATCGGGAGAGTTCATAGCCGATACGTCAGCATGCGGCGCGTCGCAAAGCGAGACCGTTATTTGACGTATCCGTTATATTGGTGTCCGATGTATCTCGCGATTACACTCGATGCGGGTTCGATCGCGCAATTGTTAGCGAGCTCTTTCGCTCTTTGTATTTTTCATCGTTCGAAATCTCTCATGAATCTCACGCAATCGAATCTCACGTAATCGAATCTTCATGGCTTCCCGCTAAAAATAAAAAAGCTGTGACGGCTCGGAGCACGTAATTCGCGCGTAAAATTTTTACTTTTTACTCTTTTATTAGTACAAAAAAGTGGAAAAGTTATGTAATCACACGTCCGCTTTAGAATAACAAAGGTCGCTGGGAACTCCGTTCCATTTTGCTCGGAATGATCGATCAATCGCTAATGAAGCTTCACAACGGAGTTAAAAGGAGCATGCGTACTCCAAAATAATTCAGCGAGCTTTCGAACTGGATCAGATTTGAGAGTGCATGTAATAAAAACAGTAAACTATATTTTGTTGCGTGTATCCTGAATTAGTTACCATATTGCGATTTGTAGTTACACGCGAATCACATAGCTATTTCATTAGCTTATTGCATATTCAGCGTCATTAGTAGATGAAGTAATTTATTATATAATAGTTAATGTAAGTGGAAGCAAATATGGATATACTATTCTCGTAGTCGGATAGTTAAATAAAACGATCCGACGCGATCACTGAAAACAATACCGAATTTTATTGATGAATAATTTCTCGCTGCCTATTTTTCTTCTCCTTCTCACGACGCGTAACGGTACGTCGTCTCAATAACGATCTCGTTTGACGATTCGTGGCTTGGTTGCGTCGTAATGACCGCGTTTTCGCGCCAATTCGTGTGGCTCGACGGCGGCGAGCTCGTCGACGCAGAATTCGGTCCCGCGGGAACGATAAATATTCAAGGGCATGGTCTCCCCGCTGCGTCCTGTTCCGAGGAATTCTCCATGGCGTGGAGCGAGAAAGAGAAAGAGAGAGAGAGAGAGAGAGAGAGAGAGAGAGAGAGACAGAGCGTGCATTTTGTGTGGTGTGACAACGTGCGTGTAGCGCGCAGCGAACTTGCCGACAATGAGTCGGAATGAATGATTTGCAAGCGTTGAAACGCATGAACGAGCAGCCCGAGCGCAACGTCCGATTGGACAACGCGAGCCACCCCCGTCACACCCGCAATTGCGCAACCCCTCGCGAATTTATGGCTTCAAAGCGACCCGATGCATCCACCACGCTACGTCAAATTGCTTTTGAGCGGCTTTTTAACCCCTCGCTCTCTCTTACACGCGACCAATTTTGCGTTCTAATTGCACTCTATCCACCGATTTACCACACGATGTGTTCACGGAAGAAATTCGACTATTCGATCGTTTCCTCGAATGTTTTTCTATACGCTTGGAGGATAAATATTTTATACTGCGGAGACTTTACTTTATGTACCAAGCACAATATCGGTACCTTGTGTAATCTTGTGAAATATGTTAATATTAGATATCTCGAAGGCAATATTGAAAGGAAAATATTAATAAAGTAATAATTCTCAGAGAATATTTTGGATATTTTTATCGTATGATATTAATTCAATTAATTTTTATCAACGTATTTAATTGCAGTTTTATTTAATCAATTGCGCAATTTTATTAATTACATTTACTAATTTTATTATTTATTATTTTATGAATGCTTATATTCTTGAATTAGTAACAAAATATTACATTTAATTTTGTTCAGAATTGTGACTGTCTTGCCATGTGCACATTTAATATTAATTAATTAAAACCAAGATTCTATTTACAATTAACTGATGTACATGTTTATGTGTGTGCGTATACAGTGTGTTTCACGTAATAGAAGCAACATCATGTTTCCCAAGTTTGTCAGTGCATAAAATAATATTTCAGATAAAAATTTTTGACGGCTCAAAGAAGATGCGTTATTGGTTTCTTGGATGGAGGTGTCAAAGTTATATGAACAGCATAACCATTTTTTTAAATGAAATATCTCATGTATCTTTACATTAAATTTGAAATGCCTAAAATGAAACTTGTAAAACATTCATTTTTCAATAATTTTTATTGTAGTACTTTTATAAAAATAGAATAATTAAGTGAATCAAATTGGCGTAAAAAAAAACCTAGACCTATATAAACAACCTAGTGTTGTTTACAAAAAGTATGTACTTGTAGTGTAATACATTGAAAATGATTCTTTTGTTAAGCAATTGTATGTTATCTTTATTTAATTTAATTTATCTTATCATTCCCTACATGAAAGTATTAAGATAAGATAACTGAAAAATGAAAATTTTACATTTTTTATTTATTTCATATTTATATCAAGATATTAGATAGATATTAGGTAAATAAGCATAGAATATTTATAAAATTAACAGCTTTTCGTCACAAATACTCTTTTATTCGATGCTCTTTCAATTTCCATAAAAAAAAAGTACTAGATATTCCGTCTAAGAAATAATAGTCATTTTTACATAGTTTTACCATTAAAACCTAAACTTAAGTTTCTTGAACCTTAAAACTTTTTTATTTGAGACATTTTTGTACAACATCAAGTTTCAAAGAATATACAATTATTTTTCCATTAAAATAGAACATCTTATATATATATATATAAAATATATTATATATAGATATCCGAAAAGCAAATCTGACTATTTCATATTTTACATTTTGTTTAATTAAGTTACGTTTTTATTTTAATAAATAAAAACTCCATTAAATTTCACTAAATTATATTAATAAAGCGATTCGTTCGTAATTTTTCACATACAGATGCATTATTTTTTAATCGAGTGCTCGCAAAAAATGTCAATATGCCATTCTTGATATTATACATGGCATGCTTTTAACTCGATAACACGGAAGCTCGTTGAGTATGGAAAATATTTTCCGTATAATTGCACGCAACCATTTTCACGTGAAGCTACGTATTAAAAAATACGCATTAAAAAATACAGGCTTGCTGAAAATGTTACTGTGTGGCGACATGATGCGATGTGCGATAATATGATCTTCTAATGAAAATTTGTTGAATGTTGAATATTTTTTGTTCTTGATTTTGTCTGTATGCAATACGGAATTTTTCTACGGCCGGCTTCCTCTTTACGGCAGTATTATTCGCACTCTCCTAAGATTAGAACGTACGAAAATAGCTAGAATTAAGCTTGCCGTTATATAATTATATTTTATCTTGATTTTTGTTTGATGAATTAATATTGCTTAGAGAAGATGTACGTTACGCTGTTTTCATGTACTTTTTATTTCGACGTTTTTTAAGTAGAGTATTAAATTAATTTCAGTAAATTTCTTTATCGGTGTTCTTTTTTTTTGTAAAAATTGGAAGACAAATTCTTATAGATCTAAATTTGTATGGATATAAAATTTTCGACTACACGTTTGTGAGCTTAGTAGTATTAACACGAAGCACATACATACACATATATATCTTAAAAATAGAAATTGATATAAAACGAATTACTAAGAGATGAAATGTTACTTATTTTTCGTTATAGAGATAAACTTTTGATTTGTTGGAAAATTTTATTTTTACAGTTCACATTGTTTTCATGTTGTTCAAATTATATTACGAACCAGGTTATCATGAACTTTAATAATGGTCGAGAAATGGTATCGTGTATAAAGTTGTATTGGATTAAAAAGTTACGACGCGTTTGAATCTCGAAGCAGTGAGCGCGAAGCGCAATAATAATTTTCCCGACCGGCGGATATTTCGTGAACTATATTCCGCCAGTGCGGAATCTTGGCAGATGTGTGGTAACTAGTTAGCTCATAGGAACTTAAATGCGTCGAAAGTGTGAACCGTAATGTGAATGTAAAACCGGGCGCCGCAACGACGAACCCTACCCGAATGGATGCATACCGCGGCGAATCGGCGATCGATATCTCCATTGTTTTCCGTTCAGTTGATAATGCCTCAGCTTTATGCGTATAGCGCTTTCGCTTTAGCGCAAATATTTCCTCACTGTCCACGTTTCCCAAGGATAGAATCATGAGAGCGAGAGAGAGAGAGAGAGAGAGAAAGACGTGTCTTTATACATTTTCTGAATTTCGATTTCTCTCCATTTAACGACAAGTCCGCGAAACACGTAATGCCAGCATCGCAATTTAAAGGATTCTCCGGATGAATTATCTCATCGACTCGCGCTCGCGAATGTAAATACAGAAATGCAAATGACATGGTTTGCTCACACGTAATACTCCTCGCTCTATTAAGTTGCTTACTTTTCAACGAAACAAAACTGCAGCACTCTACACGTAGTGACGTAACGCGGCTTACGTATAAATTTCAGATGTTTAATTCTTCGTTCGTTTCACTCTCTATTGTTTTCGCCGAGGGGGTAATCACTTAATGTAATCGTGGGACAGAGTCCCTGAAATCATTATAAAATTTGTACAAAATTTCGATATATAATTCGACAATTACAAGAAATAATTGTGTAATATTAGATAAAATCGTTAATTTTACCAAATGACCGCATATATAGTGAGGAAAATTATTTGTCATCAAATAAAATTATATAAAATTAAATGAAATCATGTAATCTGTGGGACAATATTTCAGATAGTGGTTACCCCCTCGGTTTTCGCGTCGCTCTGCGTCATATATTTACACTAACAGACGTATAAAAGCTTAAGTTAACAACCGAAGCGTTAGGCTCAAAATCGTTCACTAATAACGTGAGTAACTTATATAAAGTATAATTTCGGTTAATTAACGATTTCCCATATCTTTTGTAGGTCACAGTTTTATTTTGAGTACGTTCTACTTTTAACGGATCAAATTTCGATTATGAATTCCGCGACGAATTTGAAATCGATTTTTCGTTACGGTGAATATTTAATAGAGGACTATTAGTCGCGTCGACGCCTCCATTTTCAGCATGACGTAACTTTGCAACTAATACCGATAAGAAGGATCTCGCATCTATCTCCCGGTGCTCCGGGAAATATCAAATCTGAAGTTTGTCGATGTTTTTTTTCCCCTCTTTTAAGTAACTCCCGAAATGCCGATTAAACAGCGCGTGACTCCGGAATGGCCTCTAATTGCGTCCGTGATGAAATAGTGATTCGCGTAATCCGAAGTC
Source organism: Cyphomyrmex costatus (assembly GCF_001594065.2). NCBI lineage: Eukaryota > Metazoa > Arthropoda > Insecta > Hymenoptera > Formicidae > Cyphomyrmex > Cyphomyrmex costatus. Next base: position 1,155,696 of record NW_017275207.1, read on the forward strand.
GCGCGGCGGGCAGGCGTGCGGTGTGCTTGTTAGAAAACAAATTGCATCCTGCGAGCTCGCATAGTCAGCCGGTTATTATCCAAGCGCGATACAGCGGCCGAATGTCAATTATTTCTCGCGCTCACACGTTACTTTTGCGCGGCCGGTAACTTCCTTAATGAACGAATTTCGGCTGCTCCGCGCTCCGACTGTGGGCGGGAGCGATGCGTTTCCGGTCTTCCTCCGCAATTTCTCCCCAGCAGCAGTATGCTGATGTTATAGAAGAGCGGAAAAGTTTTCTCTATCCGCGCGCGCGAGAAGGCGGTACTTCGCTTCGCGGATTCCCTTCCCCGGATTCTCTATGCGTATCAAAGAACGGATGTGCAACGCAAAAAGGCCCGAGCGGAAAATAGCGCATCGACGCATAGGAATTTTTGCCGGCGGCGCGTTTAGTAGTGCACGCGGCGAGCGAGTGAGGGCCGTGCCTTATTTTTACGTTCTTGTGAATGAATTTTAAACTCTTTCAAAAAGATCCACTTACTACCGTATGTGCGATATCATGTTTACTCAGTCAGATCTCTGTTGCTTTGCGGTAAAGCTTCCTGGTACCTCTTTCGTTGGATGCTTCTTTCTCTCTCTCTCTCTTTCTCTTTGAGCCTTCGTGCTATACAAGAATTCTTGGAGACATTCTGTCATTGAATTTTGGAATAATATCCCATGGGACATTGTAGTAGTGCCACCTTTCCAGCTGATTTTAATAGTAAACTATATAATTGTTTATTAAGTTTAAATTTTTTATTTGTTATATCAGCATACATTTTTGGATACATTATGTGGTTACAACACATGTATAAAACATTTTTAGATATTTAATATTAAATTGCGATATGTTTCAGTCTTCTGCTCCTATCCTTCTTCTCGACTATTTTCCTATTTCTATTTTGATTATTTTTGTTATTTTTCTTATTATCTTTATTGCGAATTTGTTTCTTTTTTGAGAGGATATAATTCTACAATACTTAATAAATTATGATCTGTATCTATCTGTTTATCTATGTTTCTTTCTCTCTTTTACAATTTTCTTGAAAAAAAAACCTTTAATTAAAATTATCTTGATGATCTGGATCAGAACTTTAAGAATTATTAACTTGTAATTTGATTGTTTCCATTATTCATTTAACTAATTATATGAATTGAAGCTATAACTATAGAACCAAATTATGTGTAAATAAATAAATAAATTTATATTTATCTATTTCTAATTATTATTTTTTAGTTGTGTTTTTTTCAGATAAGCGTGTATTGAACATTGCATTAAACAGTTGAAAGAGTTGTTTCACTATTAATTTGAGAATATAATTCGATATAATAGAAAATACACACACATTATTTTTAAATTGTGATTGAAATCATTACGAACGTAGTAGTATAAAAGAGATATTTTCAATTCTTACGGTTCAGATTAAAACTGATTTCATATGAAAAAGTGATTAACTTTTAATATTTGAACGCGTATAGTATTGTATCTTAGCCTTTTATGAGATGGGAGAAAGAACGACATTTACATTCTCCGCTTAAAAATCTATATGAATGTAAGTTATACGTAACAGTTATTGAAGTTGCATTAAGAGAGAGACAGAGAGAGGGGAAAAGGGTGGTGGCGAGCGGAGTACCGGTTGTATTCGCAAGCGCGAGGAAGAAATACGATAATATCGAAAACGTAGTTTGCTCCTTCGGTACATACCCAAAATCCTTTTAGCTAATTTAATCGGACCTAATTCCATTACACAGTCGGCAGCAACCCTTAAGCCCGGTCGTTCCCATTGTTTCATTCCGTTAATTTCGCTCCTCTTTTTTTTTTTTTTTTTACTTTACTCTCGGTCTCGCGCACAAAGGGAGCCCTATCGAATGAACGAGCGTGCTCATGCATACACGCACACAGCTATCCGCCTGCAGAATTGCATGTGCCCGCTCGTACGATCCGGGTAATCAGGTGCAATCTATCGGAAATGTTAAAAATCATTTTTTCTACCTCACCACTCTTTGTCCTCTTCTCTTTTCTCTCTCTCATCTCCGGTGTTGTGTGTCTCTATTTACGTAACTCTCTCTCTCTCTCTCTCTCTCTCTCTCTCTCTCTCTCTCTCTCTCTCTCTCTCTCTCTCTCTCTCTCCCCCTCCCTTCCTCCCTCTCTTTTTCTTTCTTTTCTATTTCTATCCATCTATTTATCTATCTATCTATCTAACGCGCTCTTCCTCTGTGGATCGAATCGTTGGTTCTCGCATATCGTCGACTGATTTGTCCAATCGACCGCAATCACGTATCTAACCGGTGCATTATAATGGCGATGTTATAAATGAGCCGCCCAACCAAGTAAAAGCTTGCAGTGTATGAAAACCACATCTCTGGTTAATATCCGGCACGTCGCTATTTTCAAATTAAAACGCGACCTATTTTTTTTTTAATCTTTATTTTATGCTTTATGGAAATGCTGTGTGTAAAATATATATATGTATATTAGGAAGAATTAAATAATAGTTAATTTACTGAATTCTTAACTAATTTTCCGATATGTTTGATATTAAAATTTAACGTGTTTTTTTGGACGATTCTACATTAAACGTGTAACTCGTATAATATTCATAACATTTATTTTAATTAATTTTGATAAATTTAGTTTTTTTTATTGGAATCTTTATGTGTATATAAAATATACACATTTTGGGTTATTAGACTATGAAAGTTGTAAAATAAGGGGATATTAAATATTCAGCAAATAACAGAAATAGAGTACAAATAGAAACAACATCCCAAGGTTGCCTAGTACGATAATATGCTATCTCTCACGAATCGTCAATATTCTAATTCAATTTTCATGTAAAGTTTCGCGTTTGCTGCAATTTTTAACGATACTCGGAATTAGTTAAACTGTCAAGTAGTTGTGCGAAAGCCTTACCGAGGTCCCACATAACTTAATACGCGCAGAGTGTCAATTCATGTACATTAAACACGCTGCAATTGAACGCGTACATGCGTGCTTCCCGATGATGCGCGCTCACATTCGGTGCACGTGCTCTCACACTCACGCTACATGACACGCGAATGTTTTTGCGTGTGTCGGTCGCGGTACGGTAAAAAGACGGATTAATTAGAGATTCAGAGATTTGTTTTGCACCGTCGAATCTCGAGTCATTGTCAGACGATGAGAACGACCTTCGAAGGGTACGAGGAGCTCGCGGCGACAGCGACGAGGTCGAAATGTCTGTGTGAGATATTGATTCGGTCGGCCCTCTTTCCTGCGGTAGTCACGTGAAAGAAGAAGTGGACGAAGCCGCATTCGTGCACGTATATCGATTCGATCGGCAGAACGAGAGAAGGAGAAAGAATAAGTACGAGAGAGAAAGAGACAGAGTCTCCCGAGCACGCGAGAGAAGTCACGACAGAGAAAGAGAAATTATCTGAATGTGTTAGTCGTGCCCCTGCCGGCTCTGCGTAATAATTATTGATAAAACTAAGCCTCTCGTTTTTCCCGATCAAAATTTCACATCGGCGCCGAGACGATATTGCCGACGATTTGTTCTCTATCAGCAACACGCGCACATCTGATTCAGCGGACACATTAACTTCTATTTGAACGATATATTTTCTTTGACGAAGCAATTTTTGCCCGAGTAATTGGATGCTATATAATGTTCGTTCGTGTTAAATATACAGTTTTATGTATCGTATTTTTTGACACAACAAACTGGCATACATCTAATTTTTTTCAAATATAATATTGTGTATATATAATATATTTCATTATTTTTTAAATTTAATTTTCTAAAGCTCGACTTAAAAACAATATCTATTAACTTATAAAACAGAATATAGTTTTCCCTCTTTTACTTATATAAACTTGTAATTAAAATATATGAAATATTCATGAAAAATATTATATATTAATGTATAGGAACTGTAAGTAAACTGATTCGTTCATTAAATGATGTATTTAAATTATGAATATAAAATTACAGATTAATAAAGACTGTCAGTAAACGAAAATTGAAATATTTTAGACGTCGCACGAAGCAGTAAGCGAACGAACAAAATGAATCCAATAGGTTTATATAAATAAAAAGAATCTGTTTGCCTGGATAAAGGTTAAAGCTGGATCGACACATTTCTTTTATATAGATGTGACAATTTATTACATATTTCACATATAAATTTATTCGTAACATTTTTTTCAAATCTACTTTCTAGTTTTAAAACATTCTGTATATGTTGTTGATTCCAACGGCTATTGATTTCGGTGAAATTTATCGGATTATCGTATTCACGCGTTTTTATGTACCTTGACGTACGTTCAGATTTGTTAGCGAATAGATAAAAGTTTCTAAATATCCAGAAGAAAGCAATGGAACTACTAGTACAATAAAAAGTATATTCATTTTGTAACTGAGCTTGGGTAGTTGCTTTATTACATTTCACGTTATTGCGCCGCGGAGAGAGACATATTTACTGTTTGATGTATTCGTGTTTTTTAGTGTTTAGTTTGTTTTTTAATTTTTACTCTTTAAAATAATAAACAGGATGTTCTTTTTTACAAAACTTTTTCGCTAAATTTTTATTTTAAGGAAATTTGTTTCTAAATAGGATCTGCTTTATTAAAATTAAGATAGATCGTGAGTTAATATTGATGATCAATACCATTTGATTTTGAAATTTTGTACATTAATTTATATAATAAATAAAATTTATAATAATTGTTCTCAAAGAGATCCTGGTATTTGTGCAAATTTACGTGACGTTTTAAGCACATAATAATTATCGTATCTGACACTCGGTGACGGCGAGACTTCGCGGAATGTTGCCGTTGCGTTATATCAGCGGTTCTCAGCGAACTCGCGGAATCCCGGGGTGAAAACAAACGATCGCGCTCGAAACGTTTTTCTTTGCCGGCGAGACGCGGCCGTTCGCCAGTGTGTGTGTGTGTGTGCGTCGGACGCGCACACATACGCTGCCATAACTCGCGCCAGGTAACATGAGAAACGGCGACTCGAGCCCGCTTTTCGTAAGCGGCTTACTTGCGCGACGGAAAATTGTACTACAGTCCTGGCCGCGCGCGTGCCTTTTTCTTCGCCTTAACTGTCTCTACGTCGTCGCACATAAAATACACGACCGCCCCTGGTCTCCTTTCACTCCCGGAACGTTCCGCGCCCCGGATGTTTATGCTGCATGTAAGCAAACACAGTTTTTCTCCGGCTAATGTACGCAGCAGATCGCGAAGAGTTATGGCACGTTGTGAGTTTTCGCAACTAGAATTATTAAATTATGTCTTTTTTTTTACTGATGATCGCTATTTACTCACAATCAGTCGGTTAGAGTTGCGTATAACTTGCTTTGATAATATTTAGCATTGAACGGATGTTTTTATCAGTCGATAAAAGTTCAATCGAATTAACCACTTGTTTATATTTGGATCATTCATATATATCTCTTATATCATAAATTACAATATATTTGCAAAAATGTGTATATTTAAATATTCTTGCTGAGCTCTCGATAAGAAATCAATCTATTATCTGCGGATCTATTATCTCGGTTATAATACACGGTGACAAAAAAGTTTGGCCACAAAGTTTTGTGTTCATCACATTATTAGTAAAGTACATTTATAAAAAAAATTTGGAGTATTAGTGTGTTATATTTTATTAAATATAAAAGTAAAAATTCAAAATGGCTACTTTTAGCTCTGATACCAACTTTAAGACCAACTTTGAGAACGCATCGACGATGACCGTGGAAGAATCTTTTTTGTCACCTTGTAGATATTTTCGCGGGCTGCAGAGAGCCACTTACGTTTCGAGTTGTACATATATTCAAATCGGGCAGATCCTTGGGCGTGCGACTCGCTTTTCATCTGCACATACGGACGAAGGGAGGGAAGAGGGAGGGGCGGAAGGGGAGGGGGGGGGGAACAAGAGCGCTATCCGTCAATATTTTCAGTGGATTCCAGTCGCGACGTGTCCGCAATCCCGACATTGATAACGTCTGTCGTTTGTGCTCGAGCGTGCTTGTGCATTGCGTAGTCCTGCGCTTTTCCGACTCCATCTGTCTGTCTGTTCGCGGCTTGCGCTTAACCCCCGCCCGCCCGCCCCACCCCCTCATCCCCGACTGCCCGAAAGCCCGAAACAGAAAGCATTTTAAGCCTTTGCATCCGCAGTAACGCGAGTTTTCGCTTTTGGTATGTTTCCAGAACAGCAGGAACCGGAGTTCGACCGCGCGGGAGGAGCCAGCAGTGCGCCGAATAAATGACGTAAATCCGAGGAACGGAAGCGCAACGTCACTCGCTAACTCGCAATCCTCTCCTTCCCTCCCCCCCTCCGGTCCCCCTCCCTGTCCTCCCTGCCCCCTGGCAACCCCCCTTCCCTCTCTCTGTCTCGCCGTTTCCGCGCCTCTGCCCCCTTCTGTGTCACCCCAGGAGAACCCTCTCTCTTTCCCTGTTCGGGTCCGACCCCGCGACACGACCCGAAGAACCTGAGGCGCGACCCAGCCGCTGGACCTTTGCCCTCTCTTGTCGCCTGTACGCCCGCTTTGTCGCCCGCCGTCTTCACGTGCTTACAACACTACAACCCATTTACCGCTCCTACTCATCGTTGTCTCCGTTACCGTTCTCTTCGCACGCTTCTTCGGCGCCTACCTCCAGCCGTCGCTACCTCATCCGCTACCAGCATCCCGTTCCTGTCCACGGAATTTCGAAATAACCGACTCGCGCGTTGCTGTTCCTCTCGGTCACGGCAGGACGGCACGTAAGGGTTTCCTCCACCTTTCCACGCGCACGGAGCGGCCCTTCTCTCTCCCCTCTCCATCTTCTGCTTCATCAGCAGCACCGGCAGACCGCCGTGGTGAACGAACAACACAATCCTGCACCAGCTCCTCCGCTATATACGACTACCACCATCGCCCTGTACCCCTTCCAGTAGACTCGCCGCCGCGAGACACACGCGTTGGTTTGAAACCGGCTTGAAGGACGTCACGACCGGCTTTTCGAAACACGCATACGTAGACGAATACATACACATATACACACGTGCGATCCAGTACCACCCTCAGCGGCGACCAACTGCCTGTGTGTGCATAAAGGAAGGGAGATACTTGTGCAAAAGCGCGCGCGTCTAGAGAGCACGCTCTTCTTGGTCGACGTTTAGCTTCGAAGGCTTTCAAGCTTTGCTCGACTACTATTCTACTACTACCATCACTACCACTACTATTACTACTGCTACTACTATCACCACTATTACTACTACTACTACGCCCAGACTACAGCTTCTCAAGTACGGTGCGCTGCAAGGAGGACAGAGGAAATATAGTGAATAAGGAGTCGATAGATGAGATCGACGACCTACGACGCCGCCTTATCACGAAGCCAGGAGTAGCGCCATCCCGCCTAAAATCGACCGGTGCCTAATCGCTGTCGATATATATATAGCTTCATCTTTTTCGCTTCTTCTCTTTTCCCCGGTGAGATATCTCTCCGCATCCTGTCCCTCTCTCTCGCCTGTGTACATTTAGCTTTTACGCCTTCCCGGAGAGATTATCTCGTGTGAGAAACGCGCGCACCATCAAAACACGGCCTACGAGATTAAAGAATTTCGCAGAGTCGCGAATCACATCGACAACAACGCCTAAGCCGGCCGTGTTTCTTCGATTAATACTCGCCACGGGATCCGATATCAGGCAAGAGAGAAAGAACGGCGATAAGCCACGCTCGAAACAGCCGACGTCGCTGATAAACGCGAATCTTCGTCAGACGGTTCGACATATCGCGCAACGACAACGACGACGTGAGCCAAGCGTGATTTCGAGGTGAGGAAGAACGAAATCGCGCGGTGATTTCCCACGCGGAAGATCTACGCACAGGAAGACAGACGCGGGTCATCGTGTAGATGGGACACTAAGATCATCACATCGCGCTTAAACGAGAGATCTTCTGCCGTAAGGTATATAGCACACAAGTAGTTACATGACTCCGAGGCACACGCGGGATTTCGCATATAGTGTGTTTGTGTGTGAATGGTAGAGGAAGGTGAGAGGGAGAGAAAGGGAGAGAGAGAGAGAGAGAGAGAGAGAGAGGAAGGGGTGAGCGTGTGTGTGAGAGAGAGAGAGAGAGAGAACGAAGCGAAAGTGGTGGAACGAAAGGGTTCAGTACCGGACTTGGCGAAATCCCGTGAACAAGTGCCGACGAGTTCGTGTCGCGAGGTGGTGTCGTATACTCCATAAACCGAAACGTCTATATCCTTGGTAAGATCAGTCGACGCGTGTGCACGCGACCGGAGAAAAGGAGCCGATCATCACGAGCAAGAGTTTAGAACGGCAAAGAGAGAGAGAGAGAGAGAGAGAGAAAGAAAAAGAAAAAGAGAGAGAGAGGATAGTCCGGGGGGTTACTACTCTCTCACGGTAGAGGCCAACGGACGGCGGGGACTCTCGGTCTTCCAGGAGTGGAAGAATGGCAATGGTCAGCATGAATAACCTACTGAACGGCAAGGACTCGCGGTGGCTGCAACTGGAGGTTTGCAGGGAGTTCCAGCGCAACAAGTGCACCAGACCCGACACGGAGTGCAAGTTCGCCCATCCGCCGGCTAACGTCGAGGTGCAGAACGGACGGGTGACCGCCTGCTACGACAGTATCAAGGTAACGAACCGTTGCATAATCGAGTTTTCGTACTCGCGCGTAACGAGCGCGTTCGCGCGGAGCGGAATCGTCGGTCCCCCGCGCGCGCACACGGCCGATAAACTCCGCCTTCACTTATCTGACACCTTCGGTAAACTCAACGAGAGAGAATTATCTCTGTTATCCCGATGAAGTGTGAAACTCTATCGTAACGTATTCGCATCGATGAGCGTAGAGAGAACGGGGCTCTCTTTCTCTCTCTCTCTCCCTTACTATATTACAGCTCTTCTTAGTTGACCCCGATCCTGTTAGATAAGTGAAGTTATATTGTACATAATTGAATATTATTTGTCTTATCTTTATTTATGAGCCAATAGAAGCTCTTTACCTTTTCAATGAAGAAATATCGGGCATTGCGATGAATTCAGTTAACAGATAGGATCGTCTTTATTATAATCTCAAGGAAAACGGTTCTGATTCCGTCCGCGATAAGACGTCGTATACTTTGATCTCTGCGTGTGTGCTATTGAAATAATATTACAAGTTGGAAGACGAGATTACATCGGGTTTATTTTACGTCGGAGTAGAGGGGAGATTTTGAAATTGATGTTTAAGAAGATTATCGACAAGCAACTGCGAGTATATCTACGGATGTCGAGGCGCGCGCTTGTAGATCATTCTCTTCGGCGTCAATTGCATTCTGAAGACCATTTTCCATTCCGCGCGATCGATCCAAACGAATACACCACACGTGTGTACGTCGTGAGATCGTCGATCGTTCTTTTCTGCGTGTGCCCGCGCTTTCCGACTGATCTCTCGATACAAAGCCGATAATTTGCAACGCCACACAGTCGAGATAAGGAACCGGTTGTAATTTACGATGGGTAATAAGTCTCTTATCGTCGATCCGAGCGCGCTATCGGCCCTCGGGGGGAAACGCCGGTTTATGGATTTTAGAATATACCGTACGCGCGTTTCCGAGGCAAGGCGCGATTAAATGAACGCGAGAAAGAGGGAGAGAACAGCATCGGGGGGCGCGGTCTTGCCGTCTTCCGAGAGCGTCTCGGTAGATATTGAACCGGAGAATTGAATTCGCAGTTATTAATAGCGACAATTATTCAACGCGCGGGAAGCGAGAGTACCAATCGACATCGTCAATAAATCAGACGGGCTCGGGGAGGCAACGAGCATTATGTAAAAATTGAAGGAGACCCTCGAGCTCGACGTTCGTCCGCGCCGCCGTCGATGCGGTGCCGTATTGTCTGATGGCACCTATACACGCACGCTCGCGATTAGATAAAGGCATGTGTCTATGTGTACCATATACACACACACATATATGTGATACACATGGGGTGCGGCAGTCGCGTAATTGCGAGTACATATTCCATGCCGGTGTAACGTTGAAACATTTCTCTGCGTCTTTATCTTCTTTTACTTATCTTGGATTATACGTGAAAGCGAAGGATTGGCAGAATGACGCAGGGGTTTTTTTTTTTGCGCTGTCGCCTATTGTATGTTTTCAAACGGAATCGCAGATTTCATGACTGATGAATAAACGCCTTCACTGAAGCTGGCACCTATTATCGTCGCGTGGTGTTAAAATTTCACTTCAATAAAAAGTTTAAAATTTGCATTAAATATTTTATATCGCTGGAAAAATTGTACGTTAAATGAACCTGTGTATTTTTTATGACAGTTCCAAAAACTCTTTTTAAAGTCATAAAAAAACATTTAGAATTGCTCATTTAAATACAGTATTAATGTTGAGGTATGGATACAAATTTATTATTAACGTCATTATATTATCGTGTAAGAAATAATAATTATTGAATTGATATTTATAATTTTAAACTGTTTGAATAGTATTTCTATTCTTCCTAGGGATCAGCATTGTAAGATTACTTGACACATTAATGTATTTTATTAATTATTTGAAATAATCTTATCTCTCTATTGATTAAGAAAGCCCGATTAAATTTTGTTAAAGAGGAAGATCGAATTTAAAAACATAATTGGGTTTTCCATTTATCGCTGAAGATCTGCTCCAAATCTGTCAAAAAATAATGTAATTATTCTCTATTATATGTATTATTAGCACGTGGTGAACTCGTTCTTGTGACTATGATTGTAAATTTTCGCCTTATGCGTGCTATCGTTTTTAGACACGGCCACGAATACATGCATATGTCGAAAGTGCGATTAGATAGCGAGTGGCAAAAAGATAACATCCACACGAGGGAGCAGCTTGCCGCTCCGTACTATCCGAATATTCTCGAGACGCGTTCACGGTCGATTCGTTTTCAAATAGAGAAATACTCACGTATAGATACACACGTACGTGTATTCCGTGTACAATCGTGTGTGCGAATCGCGACAAGCAGGGCCGAGCCATATTTAATTCTGGAGGCTATTAATGTCACGGGTAGTGCCTGAAAGGCCGCGTTGTCCGTCGAACTTTGGTCGTTTCTTTGCCTCTCCGTTCCTCACACGTTCTTCCTCAATAATGGCGCTCGTTACGTTTAATCGCTCTGAATGAATGGAGCGATGGGCGGGCGCGCGAGTACGCGCCATAGCACTTATACAAAGGTGGTGAACAGAACGAGGTGCCGGTAGTCGGCGATACATATATATACGTTCTCACGCGAATTTGAAACCACCTTACTTTAGCAAAAATTTGAGCTCGCTGCTTTATTCGGCAGATCCGAAAGTTACATTTAAAGCAACTGACTTTTGCATGTTTAAATCTTCATTAAAAATCGATACGATAAAATATAACATCTTCCTTGTGATGCATCTTTAGTGTTTAAGCTACAACTGTGTGGAATTAATAGAGAAATAAGAGATAATGCGTATCCGTTATACGTGAAAATTTAACTTGTCGGTATATATCTATTTAAAAAATCTTAATGGTTTTACTGCAGAAGAGATCTATTGTTTTTGTTTGACAGAAGTTATCTCTGCGCAGTAATTTGTGTGCAAAAAGATAAAACGTCTTCGCATTCTACGAAAAGATGCGTGTGCGAGTAATAGTAAAGGATTCGAAACCGAGACGTTGTTAAGTTTCCGCGGTATATAAGAGAAAGCCAAGCACTCTCGGGAGCGCCGATATTACCCCGAAGAAATATTAGCAATAAACCGTTGCATTACGTACACCGGACCTCGACTGCCTTGCCGTGGTTCCCAAAGTCTCTCATGGAGAGTCTGTCGCAAGTTTCTTGCGTCGTTTAGGTGCCAGAAACGCTGCTCTCTTCGCATTTCGCCGATGAAATAAAGGCTCATTTTTCGACTGGGAAATAAAGGAGAGTGGCTATCGCCGTTTCCAACGTCTTATCGCTCCTCCCTTGGCGCGGATGGGTATCTCCGGGCAAAAGCTAGATTAATTTCACGGATTGGACGGAGAACACGGACATAAGTTTGGTCTGGTCGCGCCAAGCGAGTCGTCCGCGCGTTTGCATCGATTCTGCTGCATGGCTTTTATTCCTGCAGCAGTTCCCTTTCTCGTTCTACCGGTATACGCCCGATAAGAGAGGATCTATTGTCATGTTAACTGCAAGAATTACGCGCTGCGAAATGAAGGAGGATTGTACGAGCGACCCCTCTTTCTTTCACTCTCTCCTGCTCTATTTCCTTCTTCCTCTCTCTCTCTCTCTCCTTCCGTCCTTACTTCGCACAAGAAGCCACTAATGACTATAAATGTGATCCGTAAGCGTTTCCATGTTTCAACGTCATGACGAGATGACTGTTGCTCGTTGAGTATCTTCTCGAATGTTACATGATTTAAAACTTCATCTTCCTCTCTGATCCTAAGTTATACCTGAGGATATTTTTATTTTGCTTTATAGTACTATAAATTAGTAAAATGTAGTAGATATTTTATGAATTTTGTATAGAAAACATAAAAATATTAGAAAGGATTTATTTCGAGTCATGATTGTAAATGACTAAATAATAACGAACAATAGACATCTCGTGAGTTATATTTACATTACATACTGAAGTTGTGCCATTTTTATTTATTTCGTAAAAATATAATCGTACAGACGATACGCGCGTAGTGAGAAATGCTAGAATAAAATAATATTTAAAGAGAAAGAAATAGGTTACAGTGCTATTGTACACAATACGCTATTACGAGAATTCAATTTTTGGAGCAACATGACGTAATTTTCGTTCTAAACTAAATAGTTACGAAATACGATTTTACCTTCATGTGGGATTACTCGATATAACACGTTCATGTCGGCCCTTCCTCCATTACTCACAAACAGGATTCAAATGTATTTATTGTGTTATGTCGAACTGCCGTGAAGCGTAATGTTTTATTCTCGTTCGTTAAAAACATAGCTGTAGTAGGGAGCGATCGAAAAACGTGACGAACATTTTTTTCATCGATTTGTAATTGATTCCACGTCTAATTTCGCGCCGCACTGAATATAGATTCTTTTATTTCACTCTTCTCACTTCCATTTATCTGACTTGGGCAAACTGATGGAAATTACTTGCACTATTTTAAGAGAACGTTAAATGATGATTCCTTCCTTTTTATTAATGGCTACTGGCTAATGATCAGAGTGATTCTCATCCGTTTTTGCATAGAATGATCGAGGTTAATTTTAACAACAGATTTTACAGTATTAATTGAATCAGAAATTAATAATGGACACTTTGAGAATTATTATTTCATGCAACTTTTTCACGTATAACGATAAATATCTCGATAATTAAACTGAGATCGCCAAAAAAATTACTGCTCGAAAATTTACGCGTGTATAATAATATAGTCTTCAACTGCGCGAGGTATACGCGGAATATATTCATTGAAAACTCTCTACCTACTTTCAATACATAAATTCGAAACCATTCATGCCTTGATATTTTAGTTGAGAGAAATTCGATCTCAAGTGGATGAAAGATCTCGTTATTAAAATTTAAAATCGGGGTTTCGGTACACGCGCATTTCGTTGGGCAGTGAAGTAGAAGTGTGGTTACGACACGTAGAAAAGATTCGAGACGATCGTTAAAATCGTTCTCGGTCGGTTGCGACGTTACGTTCGATGTTACGATCCCATCCGCTGTCGCGAAATTCGCACGTTCGATTCCAATTAGGCCGATTGGGACGGCGCGGCGTGGCGCGGCGCGGCATTAAAGTAGACCTCCAGTTTAATCGTTCTGCCGCGCCAACCGGCGCGGTCGTACATCGACGTTGGAGCCAATATTTAAAGGGAAATATGACCGGGTTAGATGCAGCCAGGTTCTTCTCGCTCGCGCGGCGTCGCCACTTCGGAGAGTAAGCTCGTGCGCGCGCTTTTGTCTTTCATATCCCTTTTACCCTCCCCTCGGCTTCGATTCTAGCTGCCCGCGCACTTCTCTTCGCATACGCTCGTCGTAGCTCTTATTCAACCCTCGGGTGCGCGCGTTATCGATTTCAATTACCTTAAAACTTTCAATTAATTCGGCTGTCGAGCGTTTTACGCGCGGTGGGAACGGCCGTCGGCCAATTCTCGGGCGCAGATGTCGGGTATACGGACTAAGCGAGGCTGAAATTTAATATCGATGTCGAATACTTTTTACGCAGGATATTGAACACCGCGCGGGTATCGGCGGCGTTGCTCGATATCTTTTCGAGAATGATTGCGACGAAAGCGTTATTTCATTTAAATAACGACACTCGGATTTCACGAACGATACCGAATGGATACCGAAAGGTAGCGCGTAGCGGTGCTCTCTCTCTATTAAATCTGGACCGTTGATCTCGACGCTGATCTCACTTTCACGCCTAGAAATTGTGGACCTTGGATGTATGTTTTATCAGTTCGTCACGGCCCATCGCCGATGGTATTTCTTTCTTCCTGCTGCCGCTTTTTGAACCGTGTACGCTCGCGCCGGGTACGATAACAACACCCGTTCTCACGCTGATAAACGACGGTCGAGCGCGGGCGATATAATACCCGGCGGACGCATCGGCGCGCGATCACGCGACCGGCTAGGAAAATTCGATGAAAATAAAATGGGCGCAGTTTGAGAGCATAATAAACAGGTGGCGATGCGATAAAATTTCTTTGTTGCGCCGCTTAATAAAGCCGACCGAAATGTTAATATCGTTGCGGCGAAGCGACGTTTGCCGTGTGCAAGTTTAATGTTTGAAGTACTAATATTTGCGTGGCGGAATATTATATCAACATTATGCGAGACTCTAATTTTGAAAGTGATATAAGTTCGCTGTATTTCAAAAGCGCGGACAGGGTCGGCATGAGATAAATCAAACAGCCAATGTTGTTTCATTTTCCGAATTAAATTGACTCGCCGGATCGTCGAAATCGCGGTCCAACGCGATCGCTCGTTCGTTTTTGGTATTTAAATACGAAAATTAGAACACTCGGAATTCGGGACAAATCGACCGTCGTCGTCGATGATTTACATTGAAAATTCAGTTACGATTTTATCCAGTTTTTGATACGGTAGTTGTTAATTATCGTAGTTATCGCTTTATCAAAATTTTAATAGTTGAATAAAAACATTCTTTCACTAAGACTTTATTACATTTTATTATAATTAAACGATGACGTTGTTGGTATCGTCAATACAGTATCGGAATTATTAGAAAAAACACGTGGGATAAAATCATTATAATGTCATAAAAGTTGTAAAATGAAAGAAAAAATGGAAATATCATTCAATAATTTCTACTTTGCCGCAATGAGTGTGCAAGTTTTGTTGTCCACGTGATCTCGAAGCGAGAAAGCGGCTGCACTTTCCTGGGTCGGTCAACGTACAGTAACATCACAGATTCTTGCGGAATTCGTAGCATCGTATTTCCGCGACTGGCAAGGGGAGAGATCGGAAAATCGCGCGAAAGAGCCGAGAAGGGGCCGAGCGGTCCGTCGCGTTTCACGCTAGTAGACACGAAAAACATAGTTAGCAGCTGCTGCCGCCAGCGTCGGCGTCGTCGTCGTCGTCGTCGTCGTCGTCGGCTATGGCTGCACCTGTCGCGTCCGTTAACGCGCGACTAAAATACGGAACGCGCGACGACGAGAGCGAGCGGAGTAATGCGCTCGTGAGCGGAATCGTCCCGCCAACGATTACGAGACCTCTTTCTCTTTCTCTTTTCCTCTCTTTCGTCTTCACTCTTCTCTCTCTCTCTCTCTCTCCCTTCTCCTTTCTGATGGAACACTCGACAGGATGTACTGTCTGATAGGATGAGGTGTTCAGCGCTCGCTTTCCGCAGAATTTTTCAATATTCTCGCCTAGGAAGATTAAAATGCGGAAAGACGGGCTTCTTGTTCGGCGGCTTTCTTCTCTTTCTTTTTTTCTTCATCTGAAGTAGCTTTATACGTGGTACTACCGTCGATGTACAAGATAATTTGAAAAACTCAATATGACTAGGTTCTTCTTACGGACAAATTAATTGCTAGTCTGTCAATTCAATTTTTAACTAAAATTAATGTGAATATTAAAATAGATTGTGTAATATGTTTCTAATAATTTTAAATTACTCTGTCGGTAGATAGACAGTTCATTTAAGATTAATTGAAAAATAAGATTTAGTTTTCTATTTAGATGACTGAAGCTAAACATTAACATATATTGTATTATCAAATATCTTTATAATTAGCAGTGATTAGCAGTGAAAATTGACCTAAAAATGTTTGACGTATAAATAAACGAAGACATATTCAGTCAAAGCTGATTTTGGTTTCTAATAATACTTTATAGACGACGACTCCAATACAATCATATATATTTGATGTAGCTCGAAAAATTATTGTCCCATCGTCTTACATGTAAAGAAATTTATTAGAGTCACTTTGTTTGAACTGTTTCACTACTGCGTTACTTTGATCAAGACATGTCACTTGTCTTTCGATAGAGAGTTCACAAAGCATGTTACTCGTCTGACTTTTTACGTGGCACGTGACCGCTGGCATACTGTAAATTCGTCACATACTCGCGTCGTCGGTACGAAAGACGATTGCAAAAAGGCAATCACGAGTGTTAGTCGCTAGCAGGCTATATTTATAGAGCCTGTAGGTTGAGTGTATAGATGAAATAGAGAAATGATTGTTTAGATATTTGAAAAATACAGGATGTACAAAGTAAACTATTCTTCAGCATTTATATGGTATATAGGCTTCCTAGAATACTATACATTTGAAGAAAAAATAGATCATAGAGTAGAGTGTGCTTTGAGATAGTTGCTATATCGTGCTAGACAAATGGAACACTTTAATAAATTTCTATTAATAAATCATCTGCAGATGAAGCTATTTTTAATGAAAGCTTCATTTATAAATTTAGATAGTAGAGTAATGTCTGGTTTGTTGTTTTAGGTTAGGTGTATAATATAATTTAAAAAATAGGACACGAGGATGCAGTGGCGTAGGGTATTATTAAAGGGTAACGTAAAGGGATATAGAAGATACGGGGCTCAGTTGTTAGTTATATAATCGATCCTGGTCGGCGACAAGCAGTAGACAGACAGACTGGCGGGTTTACACGCCGACACGGATAGATAGCACGCAGGTCACGACAAGTGAGCGGTCGGCACAAGCAGACGGCCTGGCAGGTTCTCGCGTATCACTTCTAAACTGCAGAATGTACTATTTCTACACCCTTTTCCAAGTATTAGCGACGATATAACTTGCATTATTATTAATACGTCGCTTAGGTAAATATCACAGTTTATCGGATATATGCTTGTTTCTATTACATGAAATCATCATCATGTACGATTATTCTGGTTTTATTCCAGTTGCATACATAAACTATATTTTAACCAATCTCAAACATTTTCGGAATTTTATTTTTAATTCAGTATATGTTATGGACATTTTGAGTAAAAATAAACAATAATATTAAATGTAAATAGATATTTGTAAACTCTCTCTGTGTGCGATATATTATATTTCTGCAGCTGTTTCCGCGAAGATATATCTCGCGTTATTATGTAAAGCTTAGGTAAATACACGGCGCGGTTGATGGAATTAGGCGGATTAATTGTGTCAGTTTGCTTTTGGATATACTTACTGTGAGTATAAACTATTATGCTTTATGATTTCTTTGGATAAAAGCATCGTCTACTTGTCACTTTTGGACGATGGCTAGACTAAAAAGTTTCGAGTTTTTTATACGTCTAAGAACGCGTGGAATTTTGCAATACGTATTATATTATACTATACAGAAATGAGGTGAGGAAATAGGGAGGAATCAAGCTGATCTGCACGACCATTTGTTGTTCGCTCGAAAATCGATTCGCGACACGCGGCAAACAGACGGATAGACAGGTTTACATGCCGACAGACAGATGGAGAAGACAGACAGACGGACAGGCTAGCAGGCAGGCAGCAGGCAGGCAGGCAGGCAGGCAGGCAAGACGAGCCGGAAGGCCGACTGCGACAGACGGAGCAGGGCGAGTCAGGTTCCCATGTATTACTTCTAGCCCACAAACTACGCCTCCGCTTCTCCTTCTCGATATTACGTCTCTGATATTCCCGAGAGCTTCCTGGAATATCTTACGCGGCGGAACCGTCTAAACGTTTGCTATTCCAACCGAGTGGAAATTCATTTAATTGCCCCGGAAGATCAAGAGCTCTCTAGACCATCTCTTACCTGCTCAACCTTTGCTGTCTGTTCTTTTTTCTCTCCTATACCTCGTCTCTAAGTCAGTTTCGGTTTCGCGTGCGCAATCAAAAGGATATCATTACCGATTATTATCTAATCGCCTTTTCAAAGAAACTTGGCACGTCGATTATTTATACGTCATAAAGATACGTTATAATCTGATCGCCGTATACGGCATGCTTCATACGATTTTTGTAATTCTCTTAAATTTTATTTCTTAAATGTGTGTGATAAGCTGTGTTTTTCCTTGCACACACGATAAAATAATAATTTTATTTTATTTCTTAAGCCAATCGTGATCTTATGTTAGATAAACAAATTTTAAAACAAAGCGTGGATTAATTCTTTTATATGTTTGAATAATTTTTGTTAAAATCTCGATAGGTTTTTGAAGCAAAGTGAAATCACGTTAGGGGGAACATAGACGTTATATTACTTACATTTCAAGTTGATTGAGAAATTTAAGGGTTTGTCGAGGTTGAATGCAATTGAAGGGTGATCGAAGCGCGGACAAACAGATAGGATTGACAAACGTTCGATCGCTCGTTATCGGTTCGTTCTCGTAACCAGATGACTCGATCCGGTTGGTTGGATCCAGCAGGTATCGCAGGCGGAGCCTTTCGAAATCCCTTGCAGGTTGGGTTTGCGGTCGAGAAAGCTCCATGTGTTTACTCGCGTTTACGTGTATATGTACCCGAAAAACCATACAGGTGCAGCACTACCTAGGCCGTCGTCTATCGCTTTCACATAATTTACGACCGGACGGCATTAGCCGCAATGCTTGTCCCTGTAATAGAACGGTCGGAACGGGTGGCAGTGTTCGAAACAGGGCGGTCGAAATCGGGCGGAGAGGAGGATATGCGGAGGGCACTAGAAGGGAAGCGCGGGGTGATCGTGCTTATATACACATAGCTGTGCGGAGCGTGCAGGGCCCTGTGTAGTTTCATGGCGTGTCGCGAGGGATGCAATCGGAGGGTTCAGGAGACGACTAAGGGTAGAAGGGAAGCGTGGAGGATATGGGTGCAAGAAGGGTGAGAGGATGGCGATGGGAGGCGCGCGGATGGCATTCTGCGGTCAGTTCAGTATGTGCCTATATGCCGTCATGTGTTATCGATTCCCCTCGGAGCCCTGCTGCCTCCGTGCCTACGTACCTCATGCCATGCGATATATAGTTACCTCTCTGTTCCGAGCTATGCGAGATAAACCCACCGTCGCCGCTCACGATATTTCTCTCCTCTCCTCTCTTCTATATTTTGCTCCTTTCTTCTGCCACCTCTTATCCCTTCTCACCCGCGGCTATTGTACTCCACGAGTTTAGACTTCACCTAAATGGTTTTAGAATACATGGCCCCCGTCGACTTCTATCGCTTTAAAGCGGATTCTACCTCGAGTCAAAGTCGTGATGAAGAAGGATAAGGCGCGGAGTTTTTCTTCGATGGGATAACGACAAAAATATCGATATATTCCGAAAACACCGAGATGGTATCGTGGAGAAACAGTGGTCCGTCCATGGCGTTTTAGATTCGATATCGATTTTACGAGGCACGTAGCAGTTTCGATATTATAATTCTGAAATAGTCATTACAACTTTTAGCAGCAAATCTGGTTTGACAACGGTACGACATCGTCTTAGATAATCCTCAAACTCGGTTTCTCAAGATCTCTCGAAACTTTATAGTATAATCGAACTGTCGAGCTTACTCGGTAAACGGTTGCAAACCTTCCCTTTCTGGTTTCAAGTGTTGTCTGCTCAAGTCGAGACGCTCGTCCATCCGGTCCATCCGAGCAGCTACAAAATATATTGTCTTCCGCTTCGTGTGTAGCGCGGCATTGGTTTCCGGAGCTATCTAGACTTTTTAATAGCGTCGTTTCTTCTCCAAATCGAACTTTACATTACGGTCGTAGATGCAGTTATAGCAATTTTGAGAGGAACTTATGGCAATTGGCCATTGTTTTGTTTTCTGCAGTACAATCTCGCTCTTTTTCCAATAAGAATTTTCGATATTGTTTTCGATATTGAGCTTGTCCTCTAAATGTTTTGTTTTCAGTCATAATTTAATACATTTTTTTTTTACAGGAGACAATATCGCATATTACAGTTAATGATGCATTTAAATTATTTTATTCTCGAATATAATATTTACAAAGTGAAAAAAAGGAAGTTGATTATTAATAATGTTTCGCATATTTATATTGATATTTTATATGCGACTAAATCGATACTTGTAAACATTTCTAAAGCTAACGATTAAGTATGTAAAGAGGTAATCGTAACAGTTGTTTGCGGGTAATGTTGTGTAAAGGCAGGAGTCGATAAGAATAAAAATTTTTATCAATTGCACGCAACACTTGAAAGCTTTACGATTTATTATTTATTCAATCGCTACCCGATGGAGGCGGGCGTATTATATTATCGTCGCTCTATTGTGTTACCAGCCTCGTAACCGTCATTATTCCACGTATTTCCACTATGTCCCGTCCCATTCCTCGTATTATCCCATATTCCGTTGGTTTCGACCGCGACGGCGCATCAAATGTACATGGACGTATCGAATACCTTTGTGTATGCCAACACTCGGTTGAGGTATCGAGGTTTACGCAACGAAAAATTTATTTATCGATCTCGGCCACACGCGACACGCGATGCGAAGTAGCTCTCGCGCTCTCGTCCCACTTCTTCTCTCGCCTGAAAAATAATAATATCGCGGGTCAGTCTGAGAGCTACTAATACGCTAACAGGCGTAATATAGGAAGTGGTTCGCCTCGAAGAATTATGTATCTAACTGGATGGAAGTAGTGGTGTAGAGCGAAAGAGACAGATATGTAGGTAGGTCGTTAGGGAAGGAAAAAAAAGGAAGAGATAAAGGAACGGTCGATAAAAGATCACGCAACGCGCGTGCACCTTAATTTCGAAGTCCTGATCATATCGGTCTAATTGATCAATCGCGATGCTCCATTAAGGTAAGAGACGTCAGATTGTGTGTATATATATATATATATATGCATATTACTTTTTTCGTGTGGAGTGCATTCGTACGTGTGTGGTATTCTAGAGCGTGATACACAGGTGACTCGCGCTTACGCGTTGCGTGACTCGAGATATCTCGCAACTGCGAGTTGCGCTTTACATCGTCTGTGCTTTGGTAGTTTCCCTGTTAAATAACGCGATTGCGAAACCTGCCGACGCATTGTTGACACTCTTTCTCGGCGTGGCTTATCGCAAATTGTCCCTTCGACACGCAATGAAATAAATGTATTTAATACGACGATGGATAAATCTGATTTTGGGATTTCATTCTTTTCTTTTCTCTTACGATAATATAATATATAGTTCCAATGATATAATATATACTGTGTTGATACGTGTTATATTGCTTCAAATATCTGTGTATAGTTTAATACATTTATACATAGGTATACATAAATTGTTTACAGAGTGGGTTTTTTCTATTTTGTGAATATAATGAGAGAGAGAGGAAGATAATAGTAATAATAATAAATAAAGAAATAAATATATAAATATGAAAGGTGTACGAACTATATTTAATTTGTATTATCTCGATCAATTGACGCAACATACATTTATGTTATCGTTTTTTTTTTTTACCGAGAAATCTTTGCCCTTCTTCTATCCTGGAAATTCGTAACGCGTCACGTTTTAACGGGATTTATTCGTTTAAATAGAATTTGAAAGTGGGTCGAGAACACGCGGTCGCCCTGTCGTTAGATTTAAAATGATTTTCATCTCTCTGACATTTTCGACGATGCGGGAAACAGATGATAATCAACGACATGTTCTAAAAAGTTGTCCTTGCGCAAAGTGTACCGAACCTACAATGAAGTTGTGCGCGCTCACTTACGCAGAGGCAGAATGCCAAGGGTGTTTTTAATGATGCAGCAGCGGCCATTTATTCATATAGTATTTTCTCTAACTTTTCATACTCATACCTTCAGCAGTGAGTAACAAATCATAGAAGCGATATGGCCATGAACAGAATATCTAGAAAACTTTTCGTTTTTCAATTTTTCACCACGATTTTTGCGGTTGTACGTTTTATGCATCGCGAAATGAAATTTACACACGTAACTGTATAAATAAAGTAAAAAATACGAGTTTTTGAGAGAAATACATTCATTAATACAAATTTTAATAATCTTTTGTGAATAAAAATCGAAGAGAGATCGCAAAGCAAAAATTAATTTAAGAAAATGAAAGTGTATAGTGAAGTAACGAATATAGGAAGGTTATGAATGGAGACAGAGATTATGTAAACGTATGATTAATCAATAATTAATAAAAATAAGAATTTGCTATAATTATCTATTGTAATTTCTAAATAAAATATTCTTATATTTTCAAGTAATTAACCAAACTAATTATATAAAACTATTTGAACTATTCAATAATTATACTTTTAAACATTCTTTAATAACTTCATTTATATATAATTCTTCATTAATAACTTCATTATCAATTATATATATATATATATGTTACCAATTTAACATTGCAATGGTTCGATTAGATAAAATTTTAATATATTAAATAATTTTGTCTTTTCTTTTCCGAATAAATTCCAGCTTTCTAAAAAGTTACTACCACTTGCTCGAAAAAGTGAACGAGAAAGAGAGGCAGCAGGGCCAAAGCACGTCTACAGTACAGTTTAATAATAGTATCGTCACGTCTGCCCTCGTCTTCGTCTTTTCTCGTAGTAGAGGGAAATATATACCGTATCTCCCGTGTTTGGTCTCCGCGTGTATAGTTACATCATTTGATTCTAAAATGGTCTCGAGACGCGCGCGATGCTTGAGTACAAAAACGTGTTCTCACTAAAAAGTTCGCTATATATAGGCGCGTTTCTTACGAGACAAATTCTCTTACAGAGCACCGTCTTCATGCTGGAGTAGCATCGGCGTGTAAACATCGAGCGTATTAGAACCCGAATAGCGAGAAAGAGAGAGGGGGATGTTTCCTTTACATTTCGTTGGAAATGTTACGCGACAAGGCGACAGAGTTTTGGCGCTGACAGAGAAAGTAGAGGGAGCGGTGGGTTGATTTTACCACGACGATACTCAGTGCCGGAACTTCAAATGAACGCACACCGTGCAGACGATTGAATATCGTTGTGTCGAATATTCGATAAAAAGCACGTGTCTCGCCGAGACGTAAACTGCGTATTGATATTAGAATGTCGGAAAAATTTTTATCTCGAGTCGCCGAAAACCATAGTGAGTTGGCAGGTGAGACGACTGCACGTCTCTACGAATGCAACATATATACGCCCACGAGACACGAAATGCGCCACGTTGGTCAATTTCTTTGAAAGCTGGCTACGATCCCAGCTAGTAGAGTACGATCTCTCCGACTTTTATCTAAATTTGAATTTTTTGTCTTATTTGTAGTATTATGTAATTCCTCTGCGTTTTATTTATCTGATGAGGGCATGCGTTGTTGATATTCGAATACATCATCCGCTCTTATTTCTTATTATTTACTAAAGCGGTCCAGACTCTCTTATATACTTCTTAATACAAGGTTATAATTTACATACAGTTTATTTATTAATGCTAACACTCTTGTGCCACAATAAAGTATGAAAAATTATATGAACACTTGAAATTCCGTGATAAAAGTAAAATATGTGTTACAAACTCTGCATTATTTTGTACGGTAAAATATTGGCTGGTAAAATATAAGGAGCAACTTGACATTCACATAGCTGAATGCAACTGTGGCTACTTGAAAGTCCGTGGGGAGGAAAAGTATAATTAGATGCGCACGAGATGTCGTTAAATTTAATTGCAGTCATCTGACGGGCGACGATGAAATCGTCGGACACCTGTTTGCTCTTTTCTTCTTCGTTATATTTATGTACATCATAGAAGTGCAGGATGATGGCAACGCGAGAGTCGACAACTTGGACGACGATAATTTTATTCGCATGCGTTACCCAAAGTAAAGATTAACGAAGAATAGGACGTAATAATTGGTTAATTTTATTGTGAGAAAAGTTGTAGAAGTTGGAGGAAACTTTTTAACATATCACTCCATTCGATCATTCTAACATTTACTATTCCACGATGCGTAAAAAATCGTATTCTTCTGGTGAAAAGCACAGCTGACCGATTTTCCTCTGAATTGCATTATTATATGCATGTTATATATCTATAAATTTTTTTTGCAATGATTCGCGCGCGTGTTACGAGCTTTTATTCAAGTTAAGGGACAATATTTTACGAATTAGTGTTACCCGCTTCCATCGGCTGTGCGCAAGCTTGAGCATTCGTCGCACTCGATAAAGCACGAAGTGGAGAATAATTCACTGCCTTATCGGAGCGAAATCGCCGAATTGTGCAGCTCTCTCTCTCGCTCTCTTTCTCTCTCACTCTCTTTCTCTTGTGTGCGCGTGTGTGACGCGTCGCGAATTTCCGTTGAATACTGGTACGAGAGAAGCGGGTATTCACGGCGGACACGCACTCGAGAGAGCGAAGCGGGAAGCGCGAAAATTCGTTGGTGATTTTCGGGCATTTTATCTTCGCTATCGTCCCTTCCCTACGTTTCCCCTTTCTTCCTCTTTATCCCCGCACGCACGACTGACGCATGGCGCGAGATACTGGATTAACAATGCATTAATTACGTTTCACAGCACGACCAACGTGGCGGCGGGGTCTGAATTTCCGAATTATACGCCATGGCAGATTACTCGGATAAAATTCAACCGTATGCGGGAATTTGCATACCGTAATGATGGAATACCGCGGGACGTTATTCAGCCCGTCTCTTCCGTCCTTCAGAATGCTCACTATGCGCGGTCGTCATGCAAACGAAGTGAAACAGAGAGAGAGACGGGGGGGGGGGAGGTAAAAGAACTTAATAACTTTCTTAAATTACGCGTATAAATATTCCTCTTTAAATTAGCTCGTCAATGATATTTAAATATCGCTAAATTTGGGTAACGACGTAATACATATTATTAATGTAATACATTAATCGATATCACAAAATATTTGATTTGATTTGATTTGTGGGTTTGGCTTATACAGATTTGAATGCATTAACGTCCATTAACGCTAATTATATGGTTAATTAAATTTCCTTTTCCATCTATTTTGCTCAGTTTCTGTATAACTGACTTTGTGTGACGCAACTTCATGCTTTAGGCATAAAATACATAATGTACATATTATTATATATTAATATTATTTATTTTTTAAATTTTTGTAGAGAGAAATCTGTTTTTGTCATTTCTTATATAATAAATTTGTCTCATGTTTATATAAATTATTACCAATATCATTATATTAATAATCAAATGTTATACGTCAGAGACATTCAAATACATTTTTTAGATATATTCTTTTTTATACGGTATGTCATTGAAGACATTATTATACTTCTTTTTGGTATTTTATACTCGCGGGAGGGGAGGCGGACTTTATTGTCTTTTCTACTTACATAATTTAAGCGTAGAGAACGGAAGAAGAAAAAGGAGAAGAAAGAGATCGTGCGGCAGAGGACCGATATATAATTAAAAAAGACTGTAGAATAGGCGAAAGAGAGTGTGTTCTATCTTGCAGATTAATGCATCCCGCAAGACCACGTTGTCTTGAATTGCTCCGGAGATAACTCGTGCCCACGTTGGCGTCTAGGTTTACCGGGATGCAAATACGACGACGAGGGAAATGGCGTGGAATTAAAATCGTCGGACGAGGAACTCGCACGGGGAACTATTTCAGAAAGTAGGGTTGGAAAGCCGGAGAATTCTATATCTGTACTTTTCCACGGTCGACGCGGAGAGTAAAGAGAAGGAGCAGTATTTTCGGGATTATTGTGTTCCCCGATTCAGGATGTTGCGCAAAGACAGCGAAAGGATGACGGGAATGCAAAGGCGAGCATGCAAACTGCGGGAGCAAAGCAATGTTACGCGCGTTCGTAATAGTACGAATAAAGGGGATCGATATCTTCACAGAGGAAGAAACATCCGCGCGGAGGAACATCGGTTTCAGGCAGGAAGAAAGAGTCGGAGGAACGAGAAGAATGGATGAAAAGGTGAGCGCGACAGAGATAGCGAGAAATGGATGGTTGGAATATGCATGCACTAGATTCTAAAACGATCATGCTAATATTATGGCTTCCGTTTGAATTCGTTAACTCGTGTTTAAATTGTCTGATTGCGTTGAAAAATGTGTGAGAGAAATTGAGAAGGATGCGTTTATAGCGCTATCTTTTTCGCGATATCTAGCGGATAATTCTTTGAGATTACAACGAGTCGACATTTTATTTGGCTGTACATTAAGCAACAACAATATAGTGGGGAAAGAAAGGAACGCCGATATAATGGAAATATCGTTGGGACTAGATACTGATCGCGAACGATAAGAAATTGAGAATGTGATCGGTGACACAAAGGAAGCGCGAAAATCCTGTACCAAGCAAAAGAAGCGGAAAGGCTGAGAGAAAACTCTTCGCAGATAGTTCCAGTTTGAAATACCGAGGAGTCTAGCGCGATTCAAAGGCAGGATGATGCAAAGGTTCAAAGGAGGATGCGGAGGAAAGAGATGGCGGAGAATCGATATCATGAACGGGTACTTGATGAATCCGTCGCACAATTTCACCTGCACTTTGGTGAACGAGAAGATGAAAATATTAATGGAGAAGTTTGGTTTCAAGGCCGAAAAAAGAGAGAGTAGTATATATGCCAAGATATAAGAGAGCTCTCCATTACAAGCTCATATAAAAATTTTTTTAAGTTTTAATAACCATGTGTGTGGATTTCTTTTAAATAAAATAATTTTATTGTTTTTTATAAGTAAAAATTTTTTTAAATCTAAATGTATAATTAGATATGAATTATTTTTATGAATATGCGTATTATTTTTGTGATTATATCTGATTGAAATCAGATATCTCAAATAAATTTTGCGATGCGATTTCAAATTCTAAATAAGTATTAAGATCTATGAAAAAGTGCGCTTTTTAATCATATATGAGATACATGAAACTCAAAACATTTGTACATACAGCAACACGAGTTGCATACTACAAAGAAAACAGATTAAAAGATAAAATACGAAGAGTTAACAGATGTGTTTAAAGAAGTCACTCCTCATGTGAGAGCCGAGATATTGCTTTCGAGTATATATAAGTACTTGTAGAAAGGAGTAAAGGATAAAGACGTTCCTGTTTCAGTATGGTCGTGTCTCTTGGGGAGTATCTGTCGACTTAATTCTTTTCAAGCTAACATAAACTTGTCGAATCTACGAAGATATAGCGGAAGGTCTAAGGGAAGTCGTATAGATGGGAGACGTCAGATTATGAAAGTATCGTACCTGAAAGGATCGTACTTGACGCGATCAAGCGAGGGAAGCCAAAAAAGGAATGCCACGAAGACAGAATGAACGTATGAAGAATCGAAATGAAAGAATGTGATCCGAGAAGTTATTGTATCGTGTAAATGTGTATATACACGCGATATACACGTAGGTATATGTAAGAGTTCAACGTTTATTTTACGATATCATGGATCACTAGAGACAAAGAGACAAAGGTTTATTGCGATGCAAAGACAACGATGATACAATGTGGGAAAAGAAGAAACGAGAGACTCGAAAGAAGAAAGAAGGCGGTCGCGTAAAGCAGAAGGATCGATATTAGTGGGGGACTATTTCGAAGAAGGTCTATAAACACGATTCTCGTTTATAATGACAGGAGGATCAGGTAGAAAGGTGGGGGGGGGGGGGGGGGGGGGG
>NW_017275207.1:1183951-1381839 GCF_001594065.2 Cyphomyrmex costatus
GGGGAGTGGAGAGAAGACCGGCTTGGTAACGAGAGAAAGGTGGACAACCAGGCCGCTTGAGAAGAAGATGGAAGAAGACAAACGGTGAATGAGCAACAGCCGCGCGGCACTTCTTTTGTTTTTCTGGACAAGAGGGGTGGCTTCGTTTCGTTGGTCGCGCTGGTCGCAACAGTCCAGACAGCCGAGCACCGCTCGACTCACATTCTGCGCTCTTTCTCGGACGCGAGAAAGAAGGCTACGTCGATTAAAGCTTTTTCCATTAGGGCCATCCAGCCGCGATCTCTCATCTGCGATTTCTACTTCGTTTAGCTGATTTCTTGCAAGGGGAAAAATGCCTCGCGCGCTGCGAGCGGTTCCTTTCGAGTAGCGAGGTCTCCTCTCATCGCCGCGGTCGCGGAGCGCACTAATGCCGCGTTCTCGTATTATCTTACTTGCGGTTGGTCGCAACTTTCATGTTAATGCAGCGCTTTCCATTTACTTTCGTTATCTCCCCGTCAGTCGTAGCTTTGGGTGGCTTCTCATAGATTTTTACCGCATGAGTGCCACCACCACGAATATCTCTAACGTAACAAATGTCGGGGAACATTTTCATTTGTAGTTTGACGTTTCTTTGGCGGATCGATGAAATTAGTAGCTGCGTAATGTAGTAGCTGTGTAATATTAGTAGTTCCGTTAATATATTCCTGCGGGAGTGTTTCAGCCGGTTGTGTCGGCATTAATATATTCGGGTGATGCATTGTAACTATTGGAATCATATTGTGTGCATTGTTACTACCCAGCTACTGCTAAATGCTTGCCTATTTAGTAGTAAGTTGCGTTTTCGTTAATCCGGTTTCATCGGAAATTCTCTCTTGTTCCTACATTAATATGCTGCGCAACTGGCGCGTATTGTGAGCATTGCCACTATCAGTCTACATGTGTATCGACCTTGTATAATGAATAGTTAAACCGACATAGGTACGTTATTCTCGTGCTGTGCACAAAATAGTTCTATAATTGTTTTTACCGTCATTTGTTCTATTTGTAAGTGTCTAATGGGTTCATAAATTGCGTGTTGCGAAATGAGGATTGAGAAAGCGGAAAATTATGATAATTAGAAGCCGTGTATCTTGATAGTTGGGAGTCAGATGTCGCGTTAGTAATCGAGAGAGTCGAAAGCTGAGAATTCACACATATGAGAATCGAAAGTTGAGAATCGAGAGTCTAACGAACTTACAATACAATATTATTGTATTGAAATAAACGCGTCGCCACATCGGTCCGTCATCAGCGGTACTCACGCCGGAAATTACGTTTCGGTTGAATTCGCACGTTTAGCATGTCGTATGCGTAGTTTCCGAATTAATTAAACTGGATCGTTTGTTGGGCAGAAATCGGTGGCGGTGGTACGAATGCGGGCGTCTCTACGTTTGCAAATGAGACGAGTCTGGCGGGGAAGGCGATACCTTTTTTATCGCCGAGAACAAAAAGCCGCAAAAGCCGACAAAATGTCCGCCATTGTCCGATCCGGTATGCAGCCGCACTTATACACGCACCTAGCTATGGCCATTATAATGAGAGCATTGTTCCCTGAAACTATAGTCACATTGTTGTCACTCTTTTCTCTCGCACTCTTCCTTGTTGGTCTTCTTTGCTCGATTATTTCAATGCCGTCTTTAGCTTCAACTCCATTTTTTTTCATGTTATAGGCTGTCTCAATATCCTACGTCTAGTTTCTGTAATAGCAGGGCGATTAGCTCTCCAGATTCACGTTTATTTTATGGAAACAGTTTTTTTAATTCGTTAAATATTAACATGTGCGGTGGAGAATGGAGAATTTTTAATAAAAATCTTTTTCACTTTTTCTCTCTTTTCATTATAATAATATATGTCACTACTAATATATACTCTACTCTATTAATTGATATTTTGGTATAATCTATTAATTATCATTAACAGTTTGTTAGTAAGTGGAGATTATAATCACTTGTTATTTTCTTCAAGATGCAGAGCTAATGTGATTTCGTTTTTAATCGCGTTCATTATCTTTATCTTATTTTTATCATTGACTCACGTGGTCTTTGATGAAAAATAGAAGGTATGTTTATTAAACGAGGACAATGCTGTGGACTAGAGAAGTAAATATGTGCAAGCATTTTTTTACACGGCCGTAATCTCTCTTCTTTATTTTCTCGCTTCTGTCGTTTACATATGCGATAACCATGAAACGTAGACGGAGATAGAGTGTAATAAAAACTGCTGAAAGTGCAAAGGATCCCGAGAGAGGGAGTGAGCCCGAGACTGGGAAGGAAATATGAAACGGCCAGCCAAAATTCGCGCAAATGAAACAATATTGCACCAGCCGGTCTGCAAACCAGTTTCTTCTGGGTTTTTCACAGTACCATTTTCCGAGATAAGAAAAAGCTTTCTGACACTCCACAAATCATTTAATCTGGCCAGGGAGGCGCCATCGGATTCCTTCTACGTTTCCACTCGTTCTGTTCTCCTCCAGTGTTCTTGACAATTGAAATTAGAGCTTATTCAAGATTACGCAAGAAGAGATAGTAGGAGGACAAAGAAATTTCGGGGAATCTCTCGAGAGATACAATCAACCACGCGAGATACGGGAGAGTCGCGTTAGCAAGTTGGTGCAGAAATGAAACGCTATTGCTCTCCTCGGTTCTCGAATTCGATCGTCGTATCTCTCGAAGATCCACTTTTGTCTGCTACAAGTCTATGCATATCTCTCGCGGAATTGCGATAGAAGACCGGGTAGCGCGTGTGCGTGAGGATGCCGACTGTGGCTAGTTTCAGTTAGACGCATCCGCGCATACAATCAATAGCATTACTCTCTGCCTCCATTATACCCGCAGCTACTACGGGCTACAATGGTGGATCATTAGGAATAGCAGTGGATAACACTGTAGCAAGATCAATTCTCCTGCGAGGTTATTAGCCACTCCGCGCTGAATAGATTGGTCCTGTTGTAACAGCATCAAGATGTATTTTCACCGTAATCACGCAATTATAACGTTGCTCAAGCTGCTAATAGCCATTTCCATGGACGCGTTATCGTAGAGAATTGGGAAGACCCTTTCGAAATTCTCCTTACAATGTGTTTACTCTGAAAGGTCTCAAGAAATATTTTCGTCAAGTGTTGGAAGATTCTTTGAAGTTTCCTAAAATAGTTTTCACATACGTGTTCTATTGCTAATGTTGTTTTTCTTTATTAAATAAATTCTTCTGTCTTAGAGGAATGTTATCTATACGTCGCTGCTTTGAACAAAGGGGAAAGAGAAAAAAGCATTGGAGATCATATAATATTCTATTCTCTAAGACTTGAATTAAATAACAAATTGGAACTCGAGAACACATTCTAAAGATCTTTATGATATAACTGAGATCGCAATCGATTGTAGTATAACGCAGATGTTTTGTATTTCTGTCCACATTAGATTCTAATCCGCAATCGTAAGGATTCAGCTTTAACGATTAATAGGCACGTACTCTTGTCGCTAAGATTGCCATTTCCGTTGTAACAATGCGAACAGTGTTCGTGCGAAGGTTGTGCGATCTACCTCGGTGCTGATTTGAATCACGCGTTTTTAACGGTCGCGCGAAGAGGAGTCTTATAAGATCCACCGTCGTGATTTAACGTTCAATCTCCTTAACGTGGTTGAGGTCAGTCGCCAGTCATTTGTCTGGCGGCAAGCGCACTCTCTCCGTTCGAGAGAGGGCCTCCTACCTTCGTTCCTGGCGCGCACACGCGTCTATCTAAATTAGCCTCTTCAATCACAGTACAATGGTTACACACCGAGAGCTGCTTTTCAGAGTGAACCGGCACACGGTAGATCTGCAGAAGTTCCCTATTGGCTGTTTACTATCGGTCAAGCTGAACATTATGCAACTGTCCCGAACCCTGGCATGCGGCCAGTTGAAATGCCCCTGAATGTCGCTGCCACCTCTTCGATCGTTCATTGCGAGATTGTGCGGGATTTTTCGCGAGTATCTACATTTGGAGTTCGTTAGGAAGAAGAGAAATCAAACGAGGCGAGTCGCTCCAAGTCGCTCATTACGGCCTCGTAAATAACGCATAACGTCCGCTTATCGTGCCTGTGCAGTCGCG
Organism: Cyphomyrmex costatus; assembly: GCF_001594065.2. Taxonomy (NCBI): domain Eukaryota; kingdom Metazoa; phylum Arthropoda; class Insecta; order Hymenoptera; family Formicidae; genus Cyphomyrmex; species Cyphomyrmex costatus. The sequence goes on from NW_017275207.1 coordinate 1,188,057, forward strand.
CAACGGTCATCGCGACTGTTTCTCGTTTGTCTCCCAGTCGTACTCGTAAGTTAGCATTACATAGTAGTAGTTGAAACTATAGCTACGTAAAGCTTCTCTTGATAATAAGGAAACAGCATTGTGAGTGATGTAGGCATTCTAGTTTTATACATAGAATCGTTTAGAAGTATTTGTTCTACTTGAGATGTAGTTGACTTCATTATATACTTAATATATTATAAACGTACAAGACTTAAAGTTGAATATTATAAAATTTCAGTACTTCAAATACAAATATATTATAGATACATAGATGGTGTATTAAATTATACATATTTGAATCTTTAGAGTATTGAACTTTTTAAGATAAAACCATGATATGAGCGAAATTTATATGACTGTGTCATTTTCTGAAATGGTGATGATTATAACTGATAATTAAAAGGATAAAATATTAATTGTATTAATCGTTTAATGGAAAATCTCTTTGAGGGAAACTTCTGCTGTGGACGTTTATTATCCATATTGGATTTATATATGATTACACTAAAAGTATAAGATATATTATTATTTCGCGGTAAACTGAGAAGAAGAATGATAAAAAAACTTGTGTCATAAAGCTCGAATCTTTTTTCCTGTGATTATTCATAAGATATTGCAATATAGGCGATATTTAATGAGGTTAATACTTAAAGTTTATAACCTACAGTCATTTTTTACGATCTATTACGGAGTCGAAGATACTTTGAAGTTGTCTTATGTGTAGAATGCATTTGAGAAATTTTCTAGAAAGTATGTACATTGCCAGTAGTGCGCGATATTTCTCGATATCCAGTAAATCAGAGTATCTCGAAAATACGCGCGTATTCTCAGAGATGCTCTCTTAGAAAGTCTAACGAGGATATAAAGTTATAATAGCATACCGTGCGGTTTAACTTGCAATCATTAAACAAGCCAACTCGGATGTTTGTCCATTTTCTTAAAACGATTTTGAAGAATTTAAGATACCATAATCATGGAATATTTTAACAAATTTTTTGTATTTCTTTTTTTGTTTTCTCTCTTTTCCTCTCTATTGTTTCAAATATAGCATTAGTATAATTGTTGCTATTTAAGCTTTAGAATTTTGTGATAAACAACGTTTTTATCAATCAGAAGATCGATCATTCAAAAGAAGGTAGCAAGGATTTGTATTTTAGAAATAACTAATATTTTATATTTGTGGAGATTCGATATCTGACTGATTATTAAGTCATAAAATTAAAACTTTATAATTTAAGATAAATTATGAATATGCCATTCTTCTTAATTTACATACATTTTTCTTACATTTTATTTATAATTGTTATTTCTTTCTTTATTATTATAACTAGAATTTTATAATTTTTATTCTCTTTGCATTTGAGTTATATTCCTTCTCTTTCATTTACGATTATCAACCCTACATTGTTAATCTCACTTTGCAAGAGACATTTGTACGAAGCGAGAATTAGCAGCTTCGTAAAGTTTCTCTTATTGTCTCTTTCGTTTCTACGAAGCGTTGGCCGAATCCTTCAAGCATTTCCGGATAAAAGTGCCCTTGCAGATCTCGCATTTACAGAAAGCGCGATGCGATAACCTAAGCTGGGTCGTCGAACATCGATATTATCCGTGAGCGTATTTTGTCGATAAAAAAAATTCACGGAAGATACGAGAATATGCGAATATATGGTCGACAAAGGCTCACTGCGCGATCCGCTTTGGACGCGACCACCCACGCGCGGTCTCTACGGGGAAACTTTTCGGATATGCGCGTAAACCGCCCGATCGGATTAAAATAGATGCCGGCCGGTCGTATTTAGAGCGGCTAGAGTTTCTCCAGGTTCGGCGAAGATAGATGCGAGTTAGCTCGCTATTACCGTTACTATTAATGACAGCTACGCTGCGACAACAACCCTGTGGTTTGCAACAATCGTCCGCTCTTTATTTCGCAATTGTACGTCGAATATATTGTACGAGATGTGCTTTATAAAATCATACAGTAATATTTCTCGTGGAGGTTTGATATGTGCGTGCGTATACGTGTAGTTTTTTAATATTGGAAACACGAGTTTTTGCTGAATTAAATGTTGGCGTAAAAAGATTTTCTTTTTTACTTCTTTTAATTCTTTTATTTGATTTTATAATGAACTATATAATAAAATTCTGATTAGCGCGCGATTTGATTAAATAAGTCTTTTTTAGAAAAATATTTTGAAAATTAAAAGTTCTATAAAGTGTGTTTAAAGGCAGTTTTGATTGGATTACATGTAATATAGATTTAACGAGTGCATGTAACGTTTGTAGAGCAAGTTTTAATTATAGAAGAAATTTTAATGAACGGCAGTTCATATAATTGTACTAATATTTTTAAGAAAATTACGTTATACGAACAATGTGAAACAGTGCAACTTTCGCGCGACTAAAATTTTAAATCTTTATTTATTACATGACTTGGTCCGCATTTATAGGTGACAGTAGAGTGTAACATGGCAGTTTCTGCTTGGTACGATGTTGTAGTATTTGCTCGGACGTACGTAAGACGAACAACATAGCCAGATCCATCGGGGTTTATGGCTGTGCCGGGGTTAAAACGGGAGACCACCTGTCTCTCATCGTTGCGCAACGTCGTCGGTACCCCGAGGCACCATGGGTCCATATTATACAGTTCGTTGCTCCGCTCGCTTAACCCCTTCGCGCACTGGGCGTATCTTTTCTGATGCAAACCAGTTTCGGGCAAATGACGTCGTTATTATATCTTTATAAGCTCAGTTTTTCAAATTGTAACTTATTGTAAATTATTATTGCAAACGTAGGATTTGGGAGAAAATAAAGATTGACGTTTACACTCTTATACGCTGCAGATCGAGAGATTTATGATCTGTATAGGTATATACTTTTTACTTCGTGCCAATTACAAAAGACATCGCGCCCTTTTATTTTCCATAGAAAAAAGTGTTGAGATCCGGGTAACGAAGGAAAACAATTTCTTTTTATATTGGGTTGATTCTTCGTTTACGTTCTTGTTCGCGCGCAATAAAAGTTCCGGGACTATTCAGCAAGCTGATTGCAAGTGTGAGGAGATACCAGGCAACTGTGCTGTTCTAGAATTACTTGCACCACGAGAAAATTCTTACGAGGATTAAGGCGAAAAGTCCAGGAACCCATTTTTTCAATTCACGAACTCGAAATTGTGCTCGAAAAAGTAATGTACGCAATTAGTTGTTAATTAAATAACATTTTGGTGTTAAGAGACCACAAATCTAAATGCTTTACATTTAAAAGTAGTTCTCTAGTTTTAGTTTTAGATGAAAAGTAATCTTTAAATATTTACTATGACATTACTGTTTTAATTAAAGTTAAAATAATATCTTTATGGAGATTATGGAGTTATTGTACGAGTATATTATTGTACGAATTTTCATAGCACATTAATATTTTATCATGTTCTAATCATTTATATTTTCATTTGTATTAATAATGAGGAAAAATGTTAATTGAATTTTTATGTTTTGTCGTTAAGGTGTGATAATAATAATAATCGCGGTGTGCATTTTTAGTGCATTAGAACACATTCGAGGGTCTTTAGTGATTTTGTCGTCGTGTCTAGCATCAGAATATTTGCACAAATCAGCACTTTATAGTCCGGCGGAATTCTTCAGTAAACCGCAAATTAAGTTAGATGCGTTTGTAGCGATTCGAGAAGATGGCGTGTTCTGTCGCTTTAAGAAGCGTAAAACTATATCGCCATTAAACGTCGACGTTTCAACGTTGACGATCGATATACCCTATTCCCTATTTCCGCGAAAGGTTCTATCACGTGCTCTCGGGTTAGCACATTTTATTAGGTCGTGGATCACGTCTATACGCGGCACTACACTAAATCCGATTAACTTCTAAGGCTTAGCGAAGGTCGATATTTCTATACATAGACTGCCGGTGCAATCGATAGACAAATATTCGCAAACGAGCAACTAGTACGTTTCTCTTGATCAACTTTAAGCCAAACAATATGCATATTGAATTACGATAAGAAAAACTAGTCATTTTCTTCTTGTTATTGTAGTAGGTAATTAATAGCTTTATACGATTCCATTGAATGCTTTTATAAAGGAATACCCAAATTTTAATTATTAATATCGTAAACTTGCTTCTTTTCGTAAATATTTATATAAAAAGAATTAATCTTCTTTTTTTTCTTTCTCCGTGTGTATATTCACTTCTTCCGGTGACAAACCTGTCGCGATAGTAACTTGTTTTCGTATTTTTCTAACATCAGGCTGGTAAGTTCGTAATTGATGTATGCGATAAAAATGTTAAACAATCATCTTATTGTGTGATCCAAAAGTTAATTAAAATACTAATGTGAAACATCAAGGTCACAATAGTTTCAGACTTGTAAGTGATTAAAGTTAACCATTAGCGAGTAGAGTTCGTGCACACTCAAGGCCGTAATTATACGTATGTTGGCTGAGGCGATCATTCTATTACTTTTCGCAGTTCAGCTGAGATAACTTACTGACTTCTTTCAGCCTGTTATATCTCAATATTGCGTAATTATATTAATTATTATACATTAATATGGAATTTACATATCTAATTTGCTTTCATATATCGTGGCTTATTAAAAATTTCAAGATCATAAAGCTTTTAGAGTCTGAGCCATATACGCTTGCCACTATTTTAGACATAAGAAATGAAATATGCAACAGTGAAATACATAGGTATTATCTGTATACTAGACAAAATATGTAAAGAAATATGTAAAATGATATATACCGTTTTGTTATCAATCAACATCAAAATTGCTCTTGAAATTAGTTATGCTGTTATTAATCTTTAGTACTCGTTCATTTTTCAAACTGTACAATTTCCGCATTGACAACAATTTATACAGTTTAAAATAGAAACTCGAGACGAGCGTGTTATGATTTCCTTCAGCTTTCGAAGGTAGATCGGTATCAAATTCTCCATAACGAATAGAATTGCCGATAACTCTCTTAATATTTGAACTGTCAGAATACACGATGACAGCTGCTCACAGTATGAAGTAAACACAGCGCAGAAAGAGTAGCGCAGGAACGAGAGAATCAATCATACTCGCGAGAAAGAGGCGATAATAAAATGTAGTATCGATTTAAAATGCTTTTTTAAGGGCGAAATGTGAATTTATTTGTAATATTTTTGCTGGTTTATTAAACGCGCGCATTACAGTTTGGATTACACAGCTGCAAATTGAAATTTTTCGAACTCTATCGTGTTTTTTCTTCTTATGGTAGGAAAACTATTTTACAGTATGATGCGATGTTTTAGTTTTCTTCAACGTAAACGGTTGTGTTGATGCACATACAGTACGCTATTTCTAGGTAATACTGTTGGGATGTATTGCACATAATGCTTTTCAGATTAGATTTTCCTCGACTCATACGTTTCAAGCTTCATCACGTATGAAACTAGCATAATAGCGTTTTGAATGCTCAACAAAGAAACAGAAAAGATCGATTACACATTGGCCATTTTATCGGTTAAAGATTTATTCGTTCTATAGTCTTTCGATTAGAAACTATTGATGACGTGGAATTGCGTATAGAAATCTGTTTGAAATTGTTCGAAGAATCCGAAGGGTTAGTTCCTAGAGTCGATAAAACCTGCGTTGAGACTCTCTCACACTCGTAAATACGACGAATTTTATTAACCCGAATACAAGAGAGCGCGCGGTAAAAAAATAAAGATAAAAAAAAAAAGAGTCGACGATACGTGACAATTTCGGCGTATTGGCTCGTGACCTTAATTTCCGGAGTTCTCACTTTCATCGTCGGCGCAACTAATCTTTTTACCTTTTTCTCTGCCGCTTCTCGTCTTCCGTTTCCCTTTCGCGCAAACGGGAGAAGACTCGTTTAGCGGTCGGGGATGGTCGGGGAAGTATTTTATTACCTCTACGGAGAGAGGAGAATACCACTCCGGCGTCAGGGGGAGTCTAAAGAGAATAGGAAAGGATGGTAGTACGACGTACTATAATTCTTAATTTGAACGATTAGAGCAACGCGCGAGCGCGGCCGCAACCGTCTTTCCGAATATACACGGCGTTTCTCGGCGTCGTCGGCGGCTGCAGCGGCAGCGGCGCGGCGCCTGTATTTCTCTTTACTTTAATAAACGAGTTCGCGTTTCGCTTCGTCGCCGTTTGCGTTTATTTTAAAAGGAAAGTTTGCGAGCGGCCGTGGCAATTTTCGTGCCGTAAATACGTACACGGGGACGAAGCTCGTTGTCGCTCCGCGAGAGACTGCCCTATGCGCGCTCGTGCATTATTCCGTTCGCCGTAAACGTCGACGCGAACGACGCATAAACTCGTAATTTTTCGGCTGGATACTCTCTTCCGCCTCTTTTGTAGGGCGAGAGCGGGAACGAAAATTCAGGCAGTACGAATGACCGATGAGGACAAATAAGTTCCCGATGGAAGCTCGAAACTTCGCCCGCGCGACTCCGCCGTCGCACTTCTTGCCGGTGAGAATAGAAGCGAGGTGAAATCCTTTTTCGATGATAGAGCTCTTCCTCGTGATCCCCTGAAATACTTTAAACGTCTCCGCCGTCGCCCACCGCTCGTCTTTCCCTCTCTTCTTCTTCTTCTTCGATGCGTCCTTTCTTCCTCTTTATTTCTAGTATTCTTTCTCTGGAAGAATCGGACTGCAGGCGTACGATACGGCGATCCGATATTGTGAAGCATCCTTGCACGGCTGGGGCGATTCCAAGATCCTTTGAATTCGTCCCCGTTATCGAGCGCCATGGTCAAAGCCGTGTATACTGTAGAGTGTAGTACAGTCTATATCGTAGAAAACGGTTTTATTTCACCATGGAGGACCTACTTTTAGTCTTAATCTAACTTAGCTTCGTATAAAGAACGATTTCTCAGCGCGACGAAAAATACTTATTCTTATTTCGATAAACGCTTCGGATGCATGTTAATCAATGTAGGCACAAGGTTGTCGTTTAGAACATCCTTTTTATTTTATCGTTCTCTCTCTTTTTTTCTTGCTAAAGTCGAGATTTATATTGAATAATTTTCTTTCTAGCAAAAATAAGTTTTATTTTTATTGAGTTTGAACAGTGCAGAAAGTTTGTATGACCGGGTATTTTATTGTCCCACGTTTTTAAACATTTTTAATTATCGATTCTGATATTTTCGGTGATGTGTTGAAATGAAAAAAAAAAAAAAACAAGTTGTTTGTAGAAATTTTTATTTAAATATGGAAGCACACAATAAGAAATGCAATTATAACCTTGTACTTTCGTGGTTTTCATTCTATTGCATTCTTTAAAAATTAATAAGAAACTGGGAAAAGAAAGTTCTGTCTAGAAAGGGTTAAAGTTTGATCTGCGAAGTTTCTGCAGTAGATAGAAATACTGAATGTAGGTTTTGCGCATGAAACGACGCGAAACGATGCCGATGCTTTAATGCTAAAACATCGGGCGAAGTAAGTTTTCGGCCGGTGTTCTCGGGTTCTCTACGGACTTAATTAAAAATTAAACGAGCCCTCCGAGACTGTCGCGTTCACCGAATTTCGTCGACGTTTCTCGCTCTACAAAGGCGGGTGACAATGGTGTCTCTCAGCAAACGAATGGCCTATCTACGTATATGAGTCTATTTAGAATTTTGACAGAGTGAGTGTTCTATTGTATAACGTATATACAATATTTTAATTCTGGAAATTAATTAGAATCAAACATTTAAATTTAATATGATTCACACACGAAAGATCATAACAGTTTTTAAGTTATAAGCGATTGAAGTTAACTAACGATATTGTATAAATTTCATGCTCTCAGTCAAACGTATAATCTGCATATTTATCGTGCGTATCATCTGTATTTATCATTCAGATGATATCGATTTTTCAAAAATTGCTCAGCCAATGTTATTTTTTGATTTCTTAATTAATAATTAATTTATTATTTAATTTTTTTAAATTTATTGTTTAATTAATTATCTCTTTAAATAATCATGTGACTCTCATTAGGGTTTCATTTTTCGAAATTGATTTGAGATAATTCATAAAAGTGATTAACAAACAATTCGACACTTTGCATACTTTCCATAGACTAAATATTTTACAATGATAAAAATTAGCAGATACATGATACGAGACACTTGTTTTTTCGCATGTGGCGTATAACATCACGTACGAGGTCACCATGCTATTATTTGTGTGATGAGACTTGAGTCAGCAATAGCGACGCAAGACACTCCGTGTTATTCTCCCTCGTGACATAGTTGCGACAAATGTTACCAGTAAACGCGATCGTTTCTTACAAATGTTTAACGATTATTAGTCTACACGATCGATTGACTCTTATGATGACTCGTACTTTTATCAATGCGAAAATTATTTATCGAAATCCGTACGTATTTCATATACGATTTATTCAATCAGAGATTTGAAGCATTGGAGGAAAATAGGAATTTTTTTTTTTCATTATTTATGAATGATTATTTTTTTAATGAGATTGCTGGAATTCTCTTATTGCGCGCATTCCGACTTTTCCGTCGGATTAAATATAACTCATCTATTGGATGATTGAAAGCACAACTAACACACGAATCACCGGATCGCGAATTTCGAACGTAAAAGGACCGTAATATATCGACTGCTTATTAATAATACGCACATTTCACGTTTGAAATGTATTGCGCGTGCAGTACTGAATTTCAGTTGTACATTTCGATGATCTATCGAGTCTTAATTAGCCGTTTAGTTAAATTATCAATTGTATCAAAATATCGTATTGCATGGCATCGAGATAAAGTTATCAATGCTATATCTCTAAATTTCGGTCATTAACGGAACTTTACAAGTATAGAATGAATTGATTATGAATCGAATGGTAATTGAAATGCGTTTAATTATTCCTTGCAATACTGACAGTTTCGATAAGGCTATGCTCAGTTTGGATCAATTTTTCTCCTTTTGACGTTTTCACTTGTTTTGAACAAAGTTTCTATCACACTGTTACAAAATATATATCTTTTGAGACACTCTCAGCTCTAACATAAACAAATGACACTCAAGTGCTGAATAGTCAAGCTAGTTTTCTGTAGTACGTTTGGGTTCCAAATAGAGCCAGCCGTTTAGTGAGGATTAATATGTACGAAAATGTGTTGAACGTAATATCTTATTGTTAGTAATTAGTGCACAATTGTTGTCATTGTTTTCTTTTCTATTTTCCCTGCTTATATACTTTTCTTAAGCTTCTAAGGAACGGTATTATTTTGTCATAAAAAAAATTTTTTTTATTGCTTTTGCTCAAAAACTTGCAAGTAAATACTTGATCGATATTTACATTATTGATAAATATGTTCAATGCTATAATATATACGTTTCCATTTTCAGTTCCTAAATGAAATATCTAAATTAATCCACACAGATTCTGAATTTACTTGAATTAATCTTTTAATTTAATTTTAAAGTGGACGTTATGTTAAAAATGATCAATGTTTCTTAATCAAATCGAGTCATTAACATAATTAAATTATACAAAATGGAGTTATTAATCAAAATTAATACAATTATGACTTTAAAGTTATAATTCTATATTTCATCTAATAATTTACGAATACGATTGTTCTTTCTCGTATATTTTGACATTCAAATTACTCGCAATATTGATATTTGATAAGAAATACATAAGAATTCGAAATATTCCTTCTTGTTTGGCTTATAAAAGTTGAAATGTTATCATTTAATTTACCAAATCGAATATCATTTATCGAAAATCGACATAATCTTGTATAAACTTCAATTACAGTTCGTCTTGAATTACTTATACTTTTTAATTCGTTCAATTCGTTTTCCGTGGAAGAATAATACAGTTGATCGCAAGCACATTTTAGATAGTTGCTTCGTGAAATCAAATCCACCGTACTCTGTGCGCAATGGCGTCTCGCCGGCAGACGTATGACCCATTTATACGATTCCTATCTATTCGAATCTGGTTGAAGCAGCGACAGCGACAGTGGGAGGGGCGGTAGATTACCCCGCGGAAATCCGTCCTCAACGAATGCCCGGGCTTCCGCACGCGACTACAAAGCAAACATTAAACAGAGGTCGGTTCGCGGGGCAATCACACGAGCCTCTCTCTCTCTCTCTCTCTCTCTTTTTTTATTTTGTTTTTCTCGATCACGTATAGAACAAACGGTGGGGAAATATCTCTTTTTTTTTGCTTTGCGACGTCCACCGCGAGCATTCTACCTCCTTTTTTTTTATTTTATCGACTGTTGGTGGATATGCTGCCTCGCGGTGTAACGGATCGCTTTGTTCCGAAGAGCGGAAATATCTTGGCGGATTTTTCACGTTACTAGTAGGATGTTTATGGTGAATTTTTTTCCGTTTCACAAAAGTTACAATGTCGTACCGGAGAAATCCTGCGTATATATATGGCGCAATGAATGGAACGATATGTGTTACTTCTTCCAGTTCTCGTAAATGCCGCATGAAATTGCAACATTTACTGGAAAACGAAAGGTGAAAGTCGTCTTTGCGGATACCGAAGTGATTTGATCTTGAGTGTAGCTGTACCAGTCGATAACTGATCAATTTTTATGATAGCAAAGCGAAACGTAAAGTTCGCTTTACACGTGAGATATAAGTATAGCGTTTATAAATTACGGACTTCTTTTTTGTTAAGTTTGTGCCCTGAATTCTTATATTCTTTTTTACAAGGGAATTAACATTAATAAATTTCTACAGATTGGATAGAAAATGTGTCAAGATATACGTAACAGTTTTTGTTATAACGTAGCTTAAAAAATGTATCATGTCTTTTAATAAATGAACGTTATTTTAACAATTTTTTTTAATTTCACAAACGTTTTAAAAAAATATTAATAGATAACGTTAGTGATCACTAGAGCGTTACTGAAAAGTTAGGCGCTCTGATCACAGCAGTCAATGTGTTAAAAATGCTTTATTTATATTTTCGATTACACTTATGTATATATAGAACGTATAACGTACATAAAACATAGATATCCAAATATGTAGATTTTACTGAATATCTGTTCGATTTTTCGCCAATTGTTTAATCAGTATCAGGTGCACGGCTGATTTAACACGATTGAATTATTATTTCGATCTGTGCCTCTCTCGAGCGAGACGGCGAAGTTACTGTAACGTGACGTATAATCTCGCGGTCGTATTAGTGCGGCGTCGATTGGTCGCACGGTGAAAGGATCACGTGTTAGTCCGCTTGAGATAATGTCGGATATCCAAAAGTTTGTTGCACGACAGCGAAGCGACTATTCTCGGATGTTTCGGAAAGCGTCGCCGCCACGTTGTTGTAGATTCGCGTCGTCTCCGTCGTCGTCGCCCACCACCGTCGTCTCGCGTAATTCTGCCGCGTAACTACACGCAAGTTTCGTCGATATTGTCTCGAGTCAGTAACCCGTAAGCGACAGGAAATTATTAGGCCAGATAAGCGTGTAAATATGGCTGACGCATGAAGGAACGGATAAAACGTGTGCTTGAGCAGATTTAAGTACGTAATACGACGAGAATTCGATTATACTTGGATCGCCGATGATGGCCGTCGATGTTTTTAACGGATATTGATGATTCGCGATATGATCTGTGTCGATGACTGCTACTTGATTTGTAAAAGGAAAATAAATATCGATTACTTCCTTCGTTAAAGCGAGGAAGTTCATTCATATCCGTTAAACGGTTCATGTGGGTACACTTTATGGCATATCCAATTTAATTCGATTGCTTACTATAACTTTCATAAAAATAAATTACATTTTAAACAATTTTGTTTTAAATTAAAACTCAAACATTAAAAAACAGTATTACCAAGAAAATGTATATATCTTTATTAATAAAAAAAAGCTATAAACAATAGAAGAAGCATTAGAAAAATATCGGAAAACTGGACATGCTATATCGAAAAAACATTTTAGGGATATTTATGTCGCTCGTTTACTTAACCTAAATCCAACTTGATACATTGCAAGATATTGTTTAAATGAAAAGTGAAACGGAAACACTTTACGAGTCTATTTATTATCGTATTGAGTACACAATAATTCGTATAATAAAGTCCATCTATCTGTCTTTAGCGATAATTTTGTGAGAAACAATGTCTTATTAATTTTCAACTTTAAATATCCTAGCGCAGTTAAATTAAAAAAAAATTTATTAAAATGATGACTACTTTTATTGAACATATTAGCTTATTCTGTCAACTTAGATATCAAAAATGGATTAGGTTTGTAATATGTTATTCTGAACCACACACATCTATTTAGCCTTTAAATTAATATTTAACGAAATATAGCGACTAGCATACATAAATTACAGACTAGCTTTTATTGATTATGCGATTATCGTGAAATTAGATTTATCACAGTTATCTGTTTTTACCTCCCAATGTAAATTATTTAAGAAATTTTCGCTAAAATGTGGAAATGTTGCTGCAAGAACTCGTTACAAAATATTTCATTGAATTCGTTGCGGAATAGCTTACTACGTAGATCGATGAGCCCGGTGTCGCGGAAAGTAGAAAAAATATGTGTGTAAACGATTGTCTAGGGTACAAATGGAACCATCTTTTGTCTGGCATGTCATTCCCCGCGCTGATGTACGCGCTTTCTTTCATCCCCGCAGCCACGCTTTTTGTAGCACTCGTATTATTCTTTACTTTCTCTCGTCCGTCTTCCTTCTCTTTTTCCACGCGCCACCTCACGTGGTGGTGAGGAGTGTCGAGAAGTTCTCGGCGGAATCAAATTTCCGTGAGATGTAGCCGAACAAAGACGAAAAAGTTTCGAAAGGTTTGTCTTAAGACGAATCCTTTTGTGTTTCCTCTTCGACGTTTACCGGCAGGTTTGTTCCTCGCTGTCGAGCACTGATGGAATCGAGTCGCTATTTTACGCGCGCGATAGAATGAAGCTTCAAGCACGTGATGACTGTAAATATGTACAGTCAATTCCGAATATCCAGGGACTTCGCAAATTTAATGCGCTCTGGGTACATTTTGATGCAACCATTCCCCAATACGAACGGATTCGCGAGGAATTAACGAACAGCATCGCTCGTTCTGGTTTGTCCTGCCGCTCGTATCGAATGACATCGGCGAATTCCTGAACGATATTTCCGCCCAGTTCACTTCCGTTTCCAAATGCGAGACACTCGAATATTTCACGAGGTCTTCGTGACCTCACGTAGCCGCGGAATTATTTCCCGCCCGCCGGATCGTACGAAAGTTAGCTCTACACCAGGAGCGTTTTTCCGCATCATTGAAAATTTCAAGCAATCGTTCAAGCCACCGCGCACCGTTACGGGAGGACGGCTATGTTGGATTGCAACTTCGTCGAGCTGCAGTTGCAGCTATCAACATGAATACTGCATCGTTCTTGTGACATATAGTTGATGTAGTAAACCTGATTTCGTTCGTTTATATTGTTCTATTGTGTTTACGAATGAAAGGAATTGGAATCTCAAGAAGTTTGTAGCTATTTTATTATCAAGGGATAGCTTAATATAAAAAGGAAGAATAATGTAAGTAAAGCATTATAAAAAATAACTATCAATTAAATTCTGACCAAGGAAGAATCGACATTAACTCGATCGAGTAAAGAAAGAGAGCGAGAAAAATATCTCAGTGAAAAATAATAAAAAACAGATAATAAATTGCTCTTATTTATGAGAAAATTATCTAATTTTTGTTAATCTCTCATCGATTGTCTAGTTGTTGCGATTTATTTCGTCGGAAATGTAGTGGCAGCTAGATGAATTCTTCATCGTTTCAATTCTAAGAGTTTTGCTCGCGCAGTAAACTCGATTCATTCAGAGCGTGAATGGTGCCTCGGTGCTCTTCAGACTGTAATCGCGCGAGAGAGACGGAAACAAAAGACCGTGGAAGACGCGTGAAAAAGACGGAAAGTAGCGGAGGGTGAGAAAACACGAGTGCGGATCGAGCTCGAAGGCGGAGGCAGGCGCTACGTCCGTAGGATTTTGGAGGCCGTGGGTTGAGGTGAAGATCACGAAACTTCCGTATTCTGGAGCTATAGTTCGTCTCGCGGGAGGTAGCGAGAGGATGGTCTCCTAGGAACCTTCCCGGCCATTTTTAACCCTTAACTACTCGCGCGCCACTTGACGGACTTCCTATTTGTTTCATGTATATTTTACCGTTTTAGTTTCTCACTTTTTTCCATGTTACATTTCCTTACTTAACTCACGATATTTGTGCCGAACTATCAACGTACGTAATTATTTACACAAAAATTAAGTATCTAAAAATCTAAAAGTCCATTGTGTAAAGACACGATGATTGCAGTCGTTCTTAAATTAAATCTTGTGCGTTAGAGTCGAGAAAAATTATCGAATAGGTATTTATATATATACATGTTATTTTTGTCTCGTACGTTTGATTTTTAAGCTATAACCAAGTTTAAGAAGCTTCTCTCTTACTCTTTTTCTTGACCTTTGAGACTCTGGACTTCGGAGTAAGATCGCGTTATTTACGACGCGATAAATTACACGATAGAAGGCATTCGTAATCCGCACGAAGCGTATAGCATTGCACGCTGTGCAACGTTTTGCGCGACGGTTTTTCGGTAGGTACTCGCCGGAAAAAGTTGAGGACAGAACCGGAGTGCTGCCCTGGGACCTTCATCTCGAATACGGAATAGAAGAATTACGTTGTCCTTCATCCGAAGTCATTCGCTCGCGCTTTTCGCCGCGTAATATCGGAGCCATCCAATATATTCTCGTAACCGTGTTTTAGCATAAGAGACACGAGAGACTATATCGTATGTCGCGCAGTCGCTGTGCCGGTATTCGCGAAAAATTCGTTGAAAATTTCATCGGCGTCGCTACGGCGCCATTCGTTGCAACGGGCGCCGTCGTTGTTGCTGCTGCAGTGCCGGGGTGAGTCACAGCTGCAGTCCCCGACTGCACTGCACTACTCCGGGGGCGACTCGGCTGTATAGCGTGCACGAACGAAACATTTCGTCGTCCGTGGGGGATTTAGGATAGGTTTATGTCGCTGAGAGAAGATCGCGCGGAACTCTCCCGTATTCTGCCTTCCAGAATCTCCCTCGCTTATCCGCTCCAGTCTGCCCCGGCGAACCCGCGGAGAAGTAGGAGAGAATCGCAGTTATCTATTTTTAATGGGGCGTAATAACATCGAAAGAAAACATAGCTGCATTATCTGTAAATTATGGCGAACTTTCGGCCTGCCAATAACTCCTTGCCGGAGAGTCCTGACTAACGTGGGCTCCCCCCCCCTTAGCTTTTAAATGGCCGGGCTGTCCCTTTTCAGTATACATTTATGCGCGAGTTAACTTGGAATTTTAAAATGGTTGATTAAAATGCACGATAGTAATAAATGCATTTAAATGAAGGAATTATGCGAGATATCTGGAGCGTGATCGTAAAATGATATGACGACATGTATTATCTAACATGGATATATTACATTTATATAAATATTACACTTATATTTTATTACTATTCTCCAGTCTTATTTGTAGTATGTATTTTATGATTCCTCTCTCTCTGTTAAACTATAATGAAAACATTATCTATTCATCGGTACGTTACTTTTTTAAAAATTGGAAATTGGTTAGAGGATCTTTTTTTAGGGCGAAACAGGTCATACAGTTATTTCAGGCACGTATAGACTTGAAATTTATTTTGTTATGCTTTCCAAATTATATTTCGTCTTGCGAGCTGAGAGTGCGCGCGATCGTAAAACTCGGAAAGCGTTATCGCGGTGACGAAAGCCCTCCTCCTTTCTCACCCCGAGGCCCTAGTGCGTCCCTGTAATTCTGCGCAGGAAAAAAATAGCTATATGTTTTATTTTACTGCTCCGCGAGACGCATGTGGATATACCGGGTGTACAGTTTGTAAAACTTCAGCTTTAGTATCTTTGTACTCTGTGGCTGTGCGTTGTTATCGGGTAGGGGCATAGATTATCGTTCCGACTGTACCTCTCTCCTCTATGATATAACGTGCGAACGAAACGCTTCGTCCGCGGGGGATTTAGAAGGTTTATGTCGCCCGGAGAAAGATCTATTGGGAAGTTATGTCGCCCAGAGAAGATCTATTAGAAGGTTATGTCGCCTAGAGAGGATCCTCCGCGTTCTTCCTCCTGGAAACTCGCTCTTATCTGCCGGCGTGAGGAGGTGAAGAAGAAGCTCAGCGAGGTGAATAGCGGGGACATGTTTTTATTGTAATGATGTCGATCTAACAGTGTGTGTGGTACATTTTATGGCGCAGAGAGGATAGGAATTGACAATAAGAGTAAATCTTAATAGATATCCCGAAAACTTTCGCGACCACAACATTTGTACCGAGATAAATGAGTTTATGTAGGAACAAAAGAAGAGATAACAAATGTGATGGTTTATAGTAGGAAAACGGATCGATCGGTTACTATTTCGAATAATTTCTGATTAGGTATTCGTTAATGTAACAAATAATACACGATATATGACACAAATTAAAATAATTAGTATTACTAGGAAATAAAAGTCTATCAAAAAAATACGGGTTAGATTTTATATAAATTACTTTTATTATTAATAATTAGTTGGAATAGCATCAATCGCAACAATATAATTTGTTATTACAAATGATTTCTTAAAGGCACTGGTGATTTGTTAAATTAACAAAATCCTTTTTCTTAGTGTATGTGTTTAAACAATAGCGAGAATTGGAACTCATTTGTGCAATAGTTTGGGGCTCTTTATCACTCATTTAGATATTTTACGGAATCAATCTTCTTAACAGCCTTAATTTTTGCTACACAATAAATAATTTAATCATTTTTCATTTGAATTCTTTCCCACGATGATATTAATATTACGTTGCAATATGTTTGTAACCAAAGTAAAATTGGCGTTCTTCCTAATTCACATTTTGCATGCTGATGCAATGTGACAGACTAATTATAATAACGTTTAATAACGAGACTATGCGGTTGTCTTTAATCTCAAACGACTTTATATCTCTGTTGAGCGTACACTTATGTGCTTCGTGCTAGTTTTGAGTCGAGAGCTGCGCACCGTTCTACCGGGTGTACTCAGTGTACGTCGATTCGATTACTCGCGACAAATCGAATGAAGTGACGCCCGGCCGGTATTTGTCAAATGTGCGAAAGGTGAGATTGAGATGGATTTGTGTACATTAATCAATTGGTTTGCCCAGCGGTAATTACAGTAATTGGAGCGGCAATGACTGTTGAACGGACGATAATGCAATCTGCTCGACAATAACGCACCCGTCGGTTGGCCGGTCACAACTATTTGTTGGAGAGTTTCCCTTTCCGTCTAGCCTATTGTCCCTATAGTTGGAGTCAGAGTTACGTCTCCAATTATTATCTCCCTCGTCGTGGTGCGTTAAATTGCGGCTGGCCGTTCGCGCGCCGTGCGCCGCGCGCCAGTGCAACCGTGCAAATTGCTCGCGTATTTGTTCGTCTAGCCAGTTGAGAACGAACGGCTGCAGTCTGTACCATTTGAAGGACGCGGCGCAGAAACAATCGCTTTAAAGCTCTTATTCTATTTATTTATTATCTTCACGAAAATTGTCGCAAGCCGAAATTAGAAATCGCGGAAATAACAGTAGTTTTTTCCTAAAAATATTTTCTAAAATTATATTTATTTAATTTGAGAAGTAATTCGAGAAATCGGATCAAGTATCACTGGATGAAGCAAAACGGAAAAATTAAATTATGGTTTCCTCAAGAGCGTCGACGATTATTTTGTCAATATCTTGTGCGATCGTAAATTTAGTGTAGTAGCCACGATGGCCCGCATTGTGGTCGGATGCCGTAGTTCGAAATAGTGAAAGTTTCCGAAGCATCGAAGCGGTGTACGATCGCCAGCAACTAGGGTCCTTCCACCAGGTAATAGATTATGCAAGCGTGTCGATAAATTTTTATTTCCTACGAATGTAGGGAGAGAACAAGCGCGCGCGGGTGAGATGAAAAATCTCTCGGGCTCGAGAGTGTAATCCGTGTAACTCGTCGTTGCATGTCGAGCGATATACGTGTAAATCGAGCGAGCAAAATGCACGGTAACGGCCCCGGGAGCCACCGCATTTTCCGGAAACTTTTAATCAACAGCGTTGTAACGGGGGAACTTCGCAGACTGTTTATGAAATCGGTGAACCGAGAGATACTCCGAGGCATCAGATGTACAACGGACCGGCAGGCTCGAGATTAGACTTTGATTTCGAACATCTCGTTGCTGAGTCTAATTTTCGCAACTTCGCAAATTCGAAAGAGCTTGCAGTTGTTGAACTTAACTGACGGCTTTCACACTTTGGTATTTAAAGCTGATGTAATTAAATTACATTCTTATATTACGAAATTATATTATAATATCATTTCTTACGCCGTGGTTTCTTTTTCTTGCTAAAAGTACATTATGCACGTGTATTTTTGGACGTAAAATCGATATACCATTTCGCGAAAAAGTGCAGTCGCGTCTCCTATTGGTTCATACTCTTTTTTTTTTCTTGTAGCAAGTCATTCAATGATATTTGAAACACTGGTTTCAAGTAGGGAGATCGCCGAAAGTGTGGCGTGCTTCCACGAACACCCTATATTACCGCAGACGTCGTGGACCTGTGAGTAAACCGGTCCCGGGCTTTCTCGGAGTCGTCGACTCGTGACCTTCGAAGCATTAAGCAGCGGCGAATGCTGCCATGCAGTTACCATGCAATATCGTGCTGCCCCCTTGTACACTGCTCACGAATTCGTCGTCTCTTGGCCGGTCTATTTCCTACAACGACATTGGGATCGATTTTCTTGCTATCGTCGTTATGGCTATACGGGATAGAAACGAATAACACCGATCAACTTTTGTGGATGATGAAAGGATGAAATGACGATTCTGAGATAAAAAAAAAAACCCTAATGTATGGAAACCGCTTCCTTTGTGCTGAGAGTCCGTTGAAATACGCGACAACAGAAAGAGAGAATGCAATAAATATACTGCTTTTTGATATATACAAATTAAACTGCGTGATTAGAAGACGCTTGACTTTTTGAAAGCAATCTCTTGAAGCGGTCACACTATGTTTCAATGTACAAAAGTATAGTTTAATGTAATGCTTTATTCGATTCTATTCTATGTAATTGAATGACATCATGCTCGAATCATCATGTTAACGTTATACAAAGTGCGATCCCGTGATTAACGTGACTCATCACGGCGATACGTAATAGCGTTAAAAAACCGAGGTCTCTTCCGTCGTAGGAGGTTTAATGAGACAAACAGACTGATTAACACGTTTGACTGCAGGCGTGGCAATCTACCTTGTGCACGTCAGCAAAGCTCTCTCCTTGCTGACACCGTACACTCAAAGTGCATAAAAAAAAAAAGAACACAATAGGTTTAATACTTTTGAAATATACCGCCACGCACATGCGAATGAATGAACATTCCCGAATTTTGTATTTCGACATTTAGCAATCTAAGTATTCGTACTTCATCTGACAAAAGAAATGTTCGCTCGTTTAATAAGAAACGTCTCTCTCGACAGAAAGAACGGATTAACGAGCAATCTTTCCGTCATGATCGCCGTTTGATCGTATAGTCTGCGCCACGGCGTATTAAAACGGAGAAAAAACTCTGTGAGAGTTTTGTGGGGCAGTCTCTGCGATTAATGGGGGCAGCCGTTGCTCTTCGAGACGGTGGAAAAGTACGCCGTTCTCGTCGAGAGAAGGGACTTTTTTCGCGATGGACTTCGGGCCGGGCAGAAACGAGACGGATACTTTTCGCGATGGCCATCGCCGGTCTCGCGCGGGCTCAGCCCGGTGGGAGGACCGGTTTCACAGTGGCTTAAATCCTGTTATATACCCGCGCTGTCGTAAGCCACGCAACAACGCTTTCACGGACGAACGGCGACGACGGCGATGGTGACGGCGCGGCGACGGCCGTGTATGGCTAGTACGCTGTTGTTTTCCCCTCTCCCCGCGTCTCTCTATTCCCCTTTACGATTTTTATTTTCTTTTTGTTGTCCCTCTCTCTTTGTTTCTTCCCGGTATTTCGTCTTTTCGGTGGCGCGCACGTTGCGAACGACGTGAATGCATATACCGTGTCGACGAAGTTTATCCTGAAAATAAGACGTCGTCTTCGCGGATGTTGTATCGATGTGTCGTAAAGACGTCGGAATGGAAGTGCAATCGGTCGAGAGTATGAAACATTTCTCTTGCCGTCGATAACGACTTATTGTCCGTCTTAGACTCGGAGTTCCGAGAAAGAAGCGAAAAGAGCGATTTCACGAGTGACGTACGTTGCGTTGCACGGTCAAAGAACTTTGCCCATTTTTGGCCAACCGCGTACAGTTATCGATACCATTTTGTAGATAAAAAATAGAAATATTAAAAATTAAATATTTTCAATTCTCAAACCCTTGGAAAAACGGGTTTTTTTTTAATTTTTTAAAGATGTTATCTGGCAGCTCATTATGGAACTAATTTGTATATCTTCAGAATATTTAGCATATTCTGAATACTGAATAATGAATGACACAGCTAGAGGGCGGGCATCATTTTTATATGTGCCGTCACTGTGTCGTAATTGCGAGGAAGTGCCTTGAACACTGAAATAAATCTTGTGGGACACGGAGGAGAATGAATAAAATGATCTAGTGTTTTAACTATACGTAATAAAAGATCATTAGTTGAGTAAATAGCATTTTACAAGTATAAATAGCAAAATTATTATGTCTTACATGCATCGAGATTCTGACTTGCAGCTGTTTCAGCTGTTGGCACTTGTGCAGTAATTTTAATCTATTCTTTATGCTCTACAATTTGACGCACGACTCATCTCTACGCGACCTAAATCTATATATAAAACGGAACCGAGTTCTTTCATGGTTCGTCGTTAGCTCGTTTTTCTCTGCAAACGTACGTAAATAAGATAAAGAAGGTTGCATTACTGCCTTGAGAATTACAAATTTTTGAAAAAATTAATTTATAATAATCGAGTGATTCTTACATTTCATTATTAGCATATATTAATCATATTATATCGATACTCTTTGATTATTAAATCCAGATGGAACTGTCATCTAACGACCTGTTCGAACTTTAGAAATTGAAACTTGTAAGTTCTATACTTATCAGCTCAAGTACGTACGCAAGCATTATAACGTGATGCTATTATTCTAACGATATCTCTCGACGGTACGTGCAACATATCCGAGCGGATCGTCTGAAAATTTCGTCGTTGCGCACCCTTAAATGCTCCCCGGCGGCGTTCCAACGGGGTTTAACTGCGATCGTTTGCTTCCGAAAATACCTCGTTTACGGCGGACAAAACGTCGACTGTAAATCTCTCTGACGCTGCCTGGAAAATTCAACGGCAAAGTAAGTAAGGTGAGTCGTGTTGAACTTCCTATGCGATCTCGTTTTCCGTTCGCGGTGCATGAAGTCGGAGGTGGCTTTTCGAGCGATTGAAGCTGATTAAGCGATTTTAATGAGTATATTTCGAAGTGTATACAATATAATGAAAGATTAATTTCGTTATTAAAATGTTTTGTGTAGCATGATAGTACCTGGCAGTTGTGTGGTTACAAAATTGCTACCCGTACAGTTTTTCAATTATCACGTGCATTCGATCTTATCCTTTAATCGACGATTGAAATTCATCGTTGAATTCAAGCTTTATGCAAGCCACACGCGGTATTTTCTCGCGCATATTCAACGACGGAGGCTACTTTGGGTGCAAAAACGATGGGATACACATGGGTGGGATGTTCGGAAATGGGAAGGATTAAAAGTGAGTGAGTGAGAGTTGAGAGAGAGAGAGAGAGCCACGTAGGGGCCGAGGTCGTCGCAGTGTAGGCGGAGGTTAATGGGTTTCGAGGACAGCGACATGTTACACCGTGAGATCTCGCGTCTCGTATGTTAAGAATGACGGAGGTAGCGTTTGTCGAGCTCGAGTGTTCGCGGAACACGACGAGGTTTTTTTTTTCCCCCGCGGTCGAGCGTTGAATTTAAATGATCGTTTACGAAAAACGGCGGGCAAGCGTTCCGGCTTTTTCAGTATGAAATAACGAGGTGCGTTAATATTTATCGATGTACCGGGCGATACCGAAAATTACGATGGGAAAGCGACATCGTAGTCTCCTACCAATATTACACGTCGGAAAATTGTGTGTTGCGATGAAACCAGCGGGAATACATTCGACGTCGCGCTGCGAGGCACGGTGGCGCCGATTGTCGATGTAAACAACTATACATAACGTGCGATACAGGACGATCGAGAAACGAAAGCTCGCGTGTGCGAGAGGTATCAGCGCAGACCCTCCCAATTTTAGAGAGGTTACCGACTCCGCTGTGTTTCCGAATCGGTTTTCGGCACCGCCCTGAGAACTCTCGGCGGTTGCCGCGCGGCGAGCGGAAATATTGTCCCATCGGAAGTAGGCCATGACGAGGGAAATTAAAAGAACTTGCGCCGGTAGTTTCCGCTTGGCTGGCGAACGACATTTCTACCGTGTCGTGACTAATTGCATCAATAACACACGAGCATTTTCAGATCTCGAAAACAAATCGTTTGAAGAATTTTTCACGGCCTTGAGTTATCTTGCAATGCTATTACGTCAAAGACTTGATTAGCGTTTTTGTAAGTGTTGTTTCGAAAATAAAGTGGTAGTAAAAATCGGTAATAACAAGTCATAAGTATATTTCAATGGCTGTGTAATGCGTAATTTATTTGATATGTGGTAAGATTTTAGATATATTTTCCTTCGCAATATTTCTCTTTGTGGTCATAGAAAGGAATGCTGTAGTGAAGTAGTTAAATTTTGTATTAAGTACTTCCATAAGCGAAATCGTTTTTGTTTCTTAAAATGAAGGAAATATGATATTGTCGCTTCTTCTGCTCGATGGTTCATATATCAGCAACGTTATCGCACTGGAACGTTAATTGTGTTTCTTATACCACCTTTTATGCCACTTGCGGTTTGTGAATCATAAATGTGACATGTGAACCAAAATACAATATAATAGTTCCAAGAAGTCATCCTCGTTATGTAAAGACAATTATTTCATAATTCTTGTTGATTTCTCTTTTAATGAAACGCAAACATTACAGTTTTGCAATGAATCTGTTGCCATAGTTTTTGGTTGAGCTATTTCTACTTTCTTGTCTTTTAGATTTGTAATCTATATATGTATACAAATGGTATTTATTCTAATTTATGTTTATATGCACTTATATTGCACATTTCAGAGGCTTAAGATTGTACCAATTTTAAAGTCTTCATTGATTTAATATTTGGATAAAATGGGTTTTCAAGTTTTCACATATCTTGCGATATTAAAAAGGTATCGGTATTTTTGCATTTTGGGTCTATCAAATATTAAAATGTCTAAGAGCCAGTTGTGTGTAAAGAAACTTTAATTCAAAATAATAAAAATGACATCGTCGAAATCACTTGCTCCGTAACACTTTATTTGCAAACTTGCTCAGATTTTTAAATATAACTATAATGTGGATTTCAACTGTCTGCGTTCTTCTTTATTTATAGATTTTCAACATTTTATCTAATAAGGTAACATTTTTATATTTACATAGATTGTTAGATTACAAGTCAGTTTTAATCCTTTTTCTTGTTACAATCACGTTTTAGAATACGTCTATTTTTTATTTATTCGATTTTCAACATTTTACCACTTTGACTATTATTTTAATTTATGTGCTCGCAACACTAAAGGATATGAGGACTGCGTTATCGAA
Source organism: Cyphomyrmex costatus (assembly GCF_001594065.2). Taxonomy (NCBI): domain Eukaryota; kingdom Metazoa; phylum Arthropoda; class Insecta; order Hymenoptera; family Formicidae; genus Cyphomyrmex; species Cyphomyrmex costatus. Next base: position 1,211,800 of record NW_017275207.1, read on the forward strand.
AAAATTTCGTAGTTTTTAAATAGTTGCATAATTATAATTTACTGTAACATTGATAATGACTCGATCGGCGTCGAAACGTTGGTTGTAATATTTTTATTATTTTGAATTAAAGTTTCTTCGTTACACGCAACTGGCTCTTAACCCTTTATTTGTCTTTATAGAACCCTTCTATTATATATTATTATTAAAATGTCTATTTCCATATCTACAGTCTTCCAACATGTTTCGATCCTCGGAAACACGTATGTAAGTCGTGTACGATTAATTCGCAGAGTGACCTATCTGCGTCAACGTCATGATCCTGCGCTTTGTAGTAGTGGTGTTTAAAGGGTGCCATTGTTCCTACGACCGTTTGTAGATATTTAGATTAAAATTGCTCCGCGAAATATAAGCTTCCGCGAAGCAAGCCGGCGCCCGACCGCTATATATCGCTTCGTTATATATCGCTGAAGCACGGTGCCAGTCTAAATATATGCATGCTCGGTTTACATCGAGCCGTTTGTGCCCTGCTGTACGATTTTAACGGCGCTTCCCCAAGAAATCAGTGACGCAACCGCGCCGTCCGCTTCCGCCACTGCTCTCTGATTTTACGATATGTCTTCGTATATAAATTTTCATATATATGATCACAGAAATATTTTGAATTTGTATTTTGAAATACGAGACTCAATTTTTTCACAATTTCTTATTCTATCGCATTAGACAAGGAAATAAAAAGAGATAGAAACCCAACAATTTTTGTGATATTTTTACAGGTGATTTTAAGAAGTTTACTTTTCAAAATATAAACTTCAAAATTTGTACTCGGAAATTCTTTTGTCAGCGTGACTTTTCGCCAAGTAATTTTGCTAAGGATAGTTTGATGATTTTTAGAAGATTTTAGGATGTGTGATTTTAGGATCGATCGAGGACGGTTAAACGTGTGCGTTCTCTGCGAGGCAGGTAATGTCGTTGTGCCAGGCGCCAGGTTACCAAGCTCGTTTATCATCAAAATCCGATATGATTAATACGCAGCGTGGGCGATGCGACTATCGGTTCGTCGCGGCAGATGGATCGGTATCTAATCTATCACTATCGTGAGTCATAACGCTCTCTAAGTGCACACACAGGGCCGACGCGTAACAGCTGCTGTAAACAATTCGACGATGTGCGTGTCCGCGCTGCAGGACAAATGATCCCTGGCGTAAATAAAAGTCCTATCATTAAATGGGATTGGCAATTTTTGCCGAAACCACGCGCGTTCGATGACTTACCAAAACTACTAATTCATTACGCCGGCGCGGCGATCCCGCCGAAAAAGCCATATTCCCTTTTATCGAAGTTCGCATCTATCAAAATCCAAGTCGATTACCGGCGCAGGTGCAACGAATGGTTATCGAATGTTCTCGACATGGTACCCATCAGCGATCGATGACCATCGGAATGCACGTTTAGGATATAAAGCATGCATTATTGCTTTCGGCTACAAGATATCATGCTTCAAGGAGCGTTTGAAGCAACAAATGATTTATATCGTACTTGTATATACCTATACTTACATTATACGCGCATATGGAACAGACAGGGGATGTGTTCTGAGAATTCTGAAACATACGTTGAACTTGTTTTTTCACGTCACATGTCGATGAATATGCTAAAATTACAAAAATATGTAAATTAATTATTGATTCGCGACTGGATTCACCTCTGATGGCATGCCTTCGTTTCTCAATAGTTAATCACGCTCTAATGCAGACTGCTGATTATCATATATAATTAACGTCTAAGACGTTTTTGTAAATTATTTAATTAGCAAATTATTTGCAGATTTAGCGCAATTATTTTAAACGCGATTTATATATTTGTGTCATTTCTCACGCTTCGATGGTTAATCAATCCAGCGCATGATCGCAGACTGTCGATCATCTGTCATGATCTTCAGCTTGGGTGGTCGAACTGATCAACGAGAGAATCGAACAAGCTCGAAAGATCCACGTGCAGTTCGCTTAATACTCGATTTTACGATAATAAAGAAAATTTACAAATATGATTAACAATTATATTGCAGATCTTATCGATCTTGGCAAAACAATCATTTATTCCGCATTAGTTTTCTATTATTATTAACATTGGTGCCATTTGTTGCATAATTGCCATGTCGTTTTGTACGATCTTTTAAATTGATTGTTTACAATATTTATTACTAATAATTAATTTTCGTTAGTGGTTAATTGACTAATTTGCGATTAATCTCGATATTAATCGAGCGACACGATGTGTGTCTCACACGTAATCACACATCGTCACCCACAAAGTTCTTTTTCTTTCTTAAGCGGTTTCTTCTTTTTCTTTCCGCCCTCCATTCAAGTCCCACCGAGATATACTTACTACCTAACTTCGTAAGTACCGTTAACGTCGGCTAACGATTATCGACCCTCGATATCGGCATCCGCATTACCGCCAATTCGTACCTACGTGTACGTGCTATGTATTGCTCCCCTGGAATTGAACTTTAATGTCGTTTACAAACTACCATAATATATGCCCGGCCGAAACTTTGTGCAAAACTGCCGTTGCGTTTCTTAATTATCCGCTGACGTCATACACTCTTCCGGAGTCGCGTGCAATCGTGATTATGCCATTAAGGCGCTTCCAGTGTATTTCTGGAATTTCGATTAACGGTAAAAGTTTGTCACGAAATTATTAGAAGCAAGCGCATTTTGCAGTTACAATTTGATAATTGCGGTTACAAGGATATCGCAGATAAGGGATCTCCCGCACAATTATTTGGAAAGTTAGGTTCTGGCGAGATGAGTTTAGTTTTGTTAGTTTTGCACATACATAATATAGACATAAGACTCAATAATGGATAAGTTTTGAGTTATGGAGTACCAAAAATGTTCACAGAGTATTACTCTGAATCTTGTGTCAATGATATATTGCATTTTGTTGATTACATTATATGTGAATACTAACTCGGGACGAATATTACGAGAATAATTACAGAAAAATGAGTATTTTTATGACTAAAAGATATGTATTTACATTATATATGTAATACGTTCATATAACCAAGTATAATTTAATTAACTTTATGTTCACGCGTTCGGATAAATGATTTTATATTAAAAAGGTCAATAAAATGTGTATTTCATTTACAGTATATTAAATTGCACAAAAATATGATACGTGACTATTTATTTGATTGCTCTTGTTCGACAAGGCATAAATGAAAACTTATCTCGGTAACCAATTTGGCGATAAATATGTTAGTATAAAAAAATACTTAGACGAAAATAATGTATCGGGGGGTTAGAAATGTACTTTCACTTTGATAAATGCGCTTGTCGTTTTCTTTTATGATATCGTTCAATTTAGTTCGAGCTCGATTTCGATCATTACGCGACTTTCGTTATTTCGGTCATGAAAGATAATAAAGGTGGCAGAGTGACGTTCTCCAGAGGCCGTTTGTTTAAGAACAAATAAGACAGCGATGTGGATCGGTGTGATGAGACGAGTAGAAGGGTTGATCATGGGAACACCTGCTCTCGAGCCATTCGGAACCGGCGTTTTCCCCGTCGCCTCTCTACTCTCTTCCGAGCGTCGAGCAAATGATTTGATTAGAGAACAATGGCTTTCCATTAACAACCCCTCTCACTCCGAGCTCGTACCGGCTCATCGTGCTGTCTATCAGCTGACTAAACCCCTCCGCAGAGTCGACGTTCTCCGACGGCGCGCGGCAATGGCCGTCGTCGTTGCCGCGGCGAAATTGTTTGAAAATTCAGCCAGTGCTTCCACGGCTGCGTTCTCGTGGCTCTCGAACTGAAAGCTCGACGACCGTAAATAAATATTCTGGCGAATAAGCTTTTGTACGTAACCGCACAGCCCGATGTTGTCACACATATATGCGTACGTTCGCTTCCACGTACGTCGATTACGTTTGCATGTTTATAGGTGTTACGTGGAGCCTGGTACTTTCGAGATTTACATTGACATTGTAAACGAATCGTACGCGAATGTGTAGTTCTTTCGATTTTGCCGGACAAACGTTAATCGCAGTTCTGCATATTTCGAAATGATGGGGCATATTTCGCGCCATAATCTTCCAGAGTGTCATATCTGTTCTCGTCACGTTACTCGAATAAATGTTTATGGATAATTCCAAATTTGATTTAGCGCAGAATTTTAGGTCGGCCTGCCACGAACTAACGTTGAAAAACATTGTAAAGCACTTGACACTTTATAGACATCTGTTATTTTACCGATACTATACAGATATCTGTTATAACGATAACAATTCGATAACGCAACAAATAACAGTTCAATTCAATCACCAGTGTGCCGAATTTGAAGATATTGTTTCTGTCGATCGAGAGAGATCTCTAAACACAATATGGAGCAGAAAATTTTGTGTTGTTACGAGCCCTGTGGAATTGTCTCTGATCTATGATGATGATCTACACGCGATATAATTCAAACAGCGATAATATTGGTACTAAATCCAAAGCGTCCTATTGATTTGAATTTCGCAGATAATATCGAGCCTTCACCTTTTTCCGCGTAACAGTCGTCGAAATACTGCTGTACGAGCGGTTAATCGGGAAGCCCTGACGAGGAAATAGGCTATCGATCCGAATGGACAGTGACTCGTTTTGACAGTGCATCGAGTGGAGGGATGTTGCGATAGGGGAGCGTGATAACAGAAACAAATTTCCTACGCCATTTGCGGCTACTCGTTCTGCACGTGGTTTTCATCTGCGTTCCAACTACCGTTCGAATAAAACGTGATTCCTGGACATCTGGATTTTTTTTTTTTCCATATTTTGAACAGCCACATATCGTAACGTCACACAGATTGCTTATGCTCGTTAAATAATGTGTGTCGCTTTTAGATTATAAATTCGATGATTTTTGAGAGAAAAATTTCTACACGTTTTTTTCAAGAACGTGTTGTGTATTTATTTTTATGAAATTCTTTTATTTCTAATTATAATTAAGCTGGATTATAGATAAAGCGGGGGCGGCATCCAATCAAATTTTAACGATATCCCATATCAATGTATCTGTATGGCAAATTGCCATTTTGACTGTTATTTAAATATAACAATGCATTTTATCTCTGAATCTTAGGAGATTGCACCAAATTTCGCATAAGCTTCCTATCTATCTATATATCTTTATTTCTATCTCTCGGGTTTCTCCGTGCGCGCTATTTGGATTTCGTGCTATTTCTCCGCTGTGATTGTAGCTACGTTGCGCTGTTCATTTGCCTCCTCCCCGTTTCCATATTCGTTGTGCCGAAATATCCGTGCGAAGCATCGCAATATGTTTAGACGAGGGAGGTGGCGGGGAGTCCGCGGGGGAAGGCGCGAGATTGCGAGATGAATATTTGCAGCGGGCGGAGAATTTCGTTTTTTTTTTTATCCTCCTTGCTTTCAGTTTTCCGCGTATCTTCGTACCACGGTTCGCACACCGCGCACGTTCGCTCGATTTTTCCTCGGTTCCGCTACGTGCGTCTCCGTTCCCCCTTTCTGAGATTCCGTATTATTTACGGTGCATAAAGCGTTAATACGTAGCGCGAGACGGTTGAAGATTAGCGAGCCGGCGGGTGACGTTCGCGCGCGCGCGCGTCTTGACGGACGGTGGAGATTTGCACAGAGCGTTTAACTCGTCTGTTTACCTGTTCGCGACACAGGACGACGCATTCTCTCGAAGAAGGAAAACCGAGTTACGAAGTGGCGTTACCGCCGCCGGGTAGTCGCAACTCCCGGGCACTTTGCACGACAGAACAGCTAATCTCGCGCGGCTCGCGGCTCGACGAGAGCCCGTCGAGAGTGCATTACCGTGCCCGCGCGCTTAGATTCCGCACTCCACACTCGGATTAGCGAATTCGCTTGTCACACAGCCGCTAAGTGACTTGCTAAGTAAACGAGGCTTCTTCAAGGACCCGAGTAAACATCGTGTCCGCTCTATAAATACGATTTGATTGCTTTGACATTCCGCTTACGTGTGTCCTCACTTTAGAGTCGACTCTACCACGAAAGACGGTGAAGACGAACACCGTGCGGCAGTGCAGCTCGCGTTTTGAATAATCAGCCGCGGACAATTTAATTTCGTTTTCTCAATCTTTCGCGATTTAATTAATAACTAAAGATAAAATGGGAGAGGAATGCGCGCGAGAAGAGATTATCTTTTTAACGCACGCTACGCGAGTTTTCTATATTGTTGAAATTTTCTAAGCCGTTCTTGGAAATATATAAGTCATGAGATCGAAATATTTCCCTCGGTGAGAAAATAATCTCGCTGAAATTGGAAACTTTTTAATGCGCCTCGAATGCCGATTCATCGAGGTTGCTTTGTTTGGCGAATGAGAAAAAAAAAAAAAAAGAAGAAGAAAATCCGGTAGGTCTCGGTGCACCGTTTCGTAGTGAGCGTTGCAGACACAATGCCGCGTTACTGTTAGTGATCGTCGTAATTTTGGGCGTGCTAAATGTCAACCGATTTCGCATTTACGCCAGGCTGTCAGTTATTACCGAGTGGAAGTATGACGCACCCGACAGTGTAAATAATTCAGGGCTCAATTACGCAAATTGCGAGCTACCGCGTTTCCCCCTTTCCCCTTGACCTATCACCCTTTCGCGTTCGGCTCTCTCCTTTCTCTCTCTCTTCCTACGTACATGTGTGTGCGTGTGTGATGCACGTTTCGCGCCACTTCATTCCGCCACGTTCTCTGCAACCCTTCGCCACGTGACTAATAACTAGTTTCGCTGGTGGCGCGGACATAAAAATATTTTTTACCCCGTACGTGCGTTCGCGTTCGCGTAACGCAACGCGATGAAACGTTTCGCGATATCGTACCTTTTCATTCGCTTTCATCTACGTAATATCAGAAATTAAAAAGAGAGCCTGGTCCTTCTTTCGTTTATTTCTGTTGCCTTTGAATCGCTTACTGTAATAAACTTCAAGCGCGATTATCTTTAACCTCGACTATTTAAATAATTTTAATAATTTTGTGAATATAATTGCTTATCTGACGAAAATATATATATCTTTTAATATTGTCTACAGTTACGGACAGTAGATAAATGATATGTATTTTCGAATATTTAATAAAATCCTTAGAAATGTGGAATCTAAAATTTCTACGAAGAGATTTACCGGTTATTATGATGAATGTTTTCGACCTAGCGATGTTAACGCGAAACGGATGATCCACTTCTCTGACAGTTGTCTTACATCTGGTTTGTAAGACGGAGTTCTTCCTTGCTCGCTCGTACAAATGCGTCGGATATAAGGCGGACGGTGGATGTTCTCCTTTGGATGAAAAAAAAAAAAAAAGAAGGGAGGGACTAGAGATTCGCGAAACTTTGGAATTAACGAGGGAGGAGTTCTGCGGTGGTGGAACTTTTGCGCAGACTATTCAACTTCCAGCCGTATAACCTCTCGGGGTTGAAGACGCGCGCCATAATCCGAGGTAACAACGCGCTAGAAAATACCGTCCCGTCGCCCTCCTATACCGCATTGCGAAAGAGGGCCATCCCTCCGAAAGCGAGCGAGCCCGAGTTACTCGCGGGTTTTGTTCTGATTCGTCGTTACTCGCGCGCACGTTGGCACTGGTGTTCCCGAAAGTAATTTCGCGGTTGGATCGAGTCAGGAAATGAAATGGACTATGACACGAACGTTATCAGACATGATGGTATTTTGAGGTATCGCGATAATTTGACAAAATCAGTAACTTGAAAATCAGTGCATTTGAATAACGCGATCGATAATTGCTAATTCTGTTGACAATAATAATCAGATTAATGTACACACACACACACACACACACACATTGTATATCGTTTCAATTATAGCAAATTTCGAAATTCTACAATAGATTTATGTTCCAAGTGTTCCATATTGTATACATACATATATTTCCTTTCAATGGAAAAGCTTTATAAAATTGGAAGCAATTCTATCTTTATTGATAAGAGAATGAAGCTTTATTATTTGAGAATCTTCGATTTATAAAAATTCTCAGCGTTTCCAATATCTTGGATTTATAATTGAAAGACGAATTTCTGCGCTTATTGTTGGTGCAGAGGTCACAATTAAATTTTTCTAATAAACCGTCTGCATGTGCTACTGCTACTTTAACACATGCCGGAATAATCAAAGTACTATATATATCGAGCATATGAACGCAGGTCTCGTCAGAGAATTGGTTAACTGACACTAATTGTGGAAGATCCGAGAAGATTTATCCCCGGCGAACGTGCAATTGACTCATTAATTCATGCGCGTTGCGTCACGTTGCGCGCGGTACGTTACGAGCATACGTCTCATTGGCTGCTAATGAGATCATCCATATAGGAAACGGTCGAAGAGCCGAGAGTCTGGTTCACGAAAGGTTTCGGTTTCATAACTGTCGCTTTCTCTTTTCGTACCTTCTGCTCGAACGATTAAAAATACATATTTGTTTTATTTCTTCTCAAGGCGAGCAATTTGGCGGTTTTTTTTCCACATTATTTTATAATTGTTCATAAATATTAATTAAATTCATTTATATCAACGCGACATTTGAACAGCTTTCGTTAATGTGTTGTCAGATTAGTTTTACGTTCAGTGCGCGAATATTCAACGAGGAAGAAAAAGAGCGATATAGACCGCTTATGTAAGATACTCGCTGAAAGTTACTATATATATGTATATAACTACGTTAAACCGATGATGTTTCTTCATTGGCATCAACATGTACCTCTTATTATCCACGTAACTACGTGTCGACGAGCTGCTTATCTGTCAATGCTACTTTCAGTCGCGCTCATCTAATGTGCTTATTACTCTTGGCACAATGTAATTGATATAATGACGACTCGTGCTGATGGCGCGTTTGATAATGCTTCCGAAGTGTAAGACAATATTAACATTTACCTTGTGTTTAAACAACGTAGGTTTTCTAATTAAATTACATATGCGACATATAATTCATAAGATGTACGGTGAGTTACAGAAAGGTTGCAATACTTTTTTTTTTTCAGAATCAGTTTTTTCACTAAAATTTTTTTTTTCCAAAAGTGGTAGGATTTTACATTCCATTTTTCTATTTTTTTTAAAATTTGTTTTCAATTTTTTTTATTTATTTTTACTTTATATTTTTTTGTTCTTAATTTTTTATATGTTTTTTAGGTGCTATGTTGGATCCGTTATTTTAAACTTAAAAACTTCGACTCTGGATTCTTACAGATAAAGTTCCGTGTAAAATATAAAATTATTCGCTCTCACCTTGTGGAAAAAAATGTTTCAATGAACTGGTTAATAAAACATAAATCTCGGTTTTCGTTTTATTTCAAAAACCGAAATAAGAGCGAAGAGAAGAAAAGGCAAAGCAAAAAGATAACTAATAATAATGGTAACGTTTGAAAAAACAATCGTAACAAAGAGATCTACTGCAGAAATCATATGAACATTTGATGCATGTAGCATCACAATAGATTTTGATCACAAATCTAGCAAATAAATTCTTCAAAAGAAAAGTTTATATGTTTTAAATAATATAAACAAGGCCCAATAAGTATAAAACAATATTAATAATAATAAGGGCAATGAGCATGTTTTAATCCTTTAAACTGTACGTATGATCTCCTAGAAACTCAACCCAAAGTCAAATTCTTATTATCATTAGGGTAGACTTTGTATAATTTCTATTGCACATAACGCCCTCTAGAGGTGCCATTCAAGCGAAATATTGCCCAGTTGAACTCGGCGAGACCTTTCCAACGATATATATTTTGTATCAATTCGCAATTATCACTTTGGGCACTTTCCTTATCAATTTGTTCATAGACTGGTTGAACGTAAATGGTTAAATCCATAAGTACAAATCAATCGCTCCGGTGAATAAACTGCATTCCGAAATCTGTCGAATAAAAATGTTGCAACCTTTCTGTGATCCACTGCATATTGAGGCATTGTACCTACCGAAGTTTAAAACTTTTTAACGAGTTAGAGTTTTTGGAATATAAATAAAAAAGAGAATATTTTATTATCTCTAACTTTATTTGGTTGAAGAACTTTAGGTAGACTTATGTTTGACACAGAAAGCTAATTTATAATGTTAATTTACTTCTTTGAACAATTTTCGGCTCTTAATTCATCAAAGATTCTCCGCAACTATTTAGTGTTAATTTATTTAGTTGGTAAATTACTTAAGCATGATAAAATCGTAAATATGCATGTGTTATGGCTCTTAACGAAGGTTTTTTTTTCGCTAAAAAGATTCGACTCCTAATTCGTCGAGGATTCCGTGACTAAGGGAAAATGCGCGGCTTTTGATACATTTTATGTACACACGCCGTACCATACTGAAACGTCTCGTCGGATAACTGAGTGAGCTTTTTTTTTTTCGCAGTCACCGTTGCTTTTTCGGTCTTTTTCTGCCTCTTTTGCGCGTCTCTGCGCGTGGGACTAAGCGTTGCAAAAACCGGCTGGATGCCGCCGAGAGTACTGGGGTGTATGTTACTTATCTCGTTCTTCGTGCCTCCTTCCTGCCTTCGCTGCAACCTCCTCTGCCTTTTTCACCTTTTTTCGCAGCTCGCTTACATTTTTTTTGCGCTTTTTAGATTGGATGAAGTATTCGGCGAATTATCAGATCGACGCGATAAAACGGACATAAATACGGAGAAATGTATCCCTGAACTTAACATAACATTTTGCTGTTTTGCGTAAACTAAATTCAAAATCGTGAAACTGATTATAGCATTAGACAAAGTATTGTATGTAGAAACTGACGTAATGAGAGAGGTGTAATCTGGAAAAGAAAGTTTTTTTTTCAAGATAAATAGTAAAGAACGTGTGAAATGGAATAAATTCAAATGTATCATTTGAATTTGTTCATTTTTGTGCACTTTTATCTTTGCCGAGAAATCGAATATTTCTTTTTGACTTTTCGATTTTTTAATTCTCTTCGTACAGAGATTGAAAACTGATTGTTTTAACTTCCCGCGAAAGTTTACGCAGGTGAGAGGGTTTATACGACGTGACTTGCAGAAAGGAACGGAGGGATGGCGTACCCTTTCGCGCGCATTTACATTGTTCTTCCTCTCTCTTTCTTCCTCGTATTCCTGTTTTTTTTTACTCGCTGATTTCATGAAAGGGTTTAAATATGTGTGGAACTATGGGAAGTAAGAACCAGCTGGATTATGTCCGCAGTGTACTTGTGCGCATTACTCACCTTATTCTTCATACTTTGCTTCTTTCCTTAAGCTCGTATTTTTCTTGTCTCTTTCATCAAGCATTCTCGATGAAGTTGATGCGCGATTGTTCATAAGAATAAAGAATTAAGACATACTTAAGTAATATCTTATTTACTTGTGAAATCAATAAGTTTCTCGTGAAACATTTGTAAAAAATTATCTCTGAAGCTGTAAATTGTATACATTCTGTAAACAGATCTCCATATTTTATCTGTATTTTCAGTAAGCGAATGTTTTAGATACGTATCTAAATGTCAGCAGTTTATTATCATGATATATCTGCTGATATCTTTTATGTTGAACGATGTAACATAACATATAATAATATCACAGAAGCATATTGTGTTAACTCGTACTCATATTTGCTTGGTTGTGCAAACAATGAAGGATATTTTTGATTCGTTAGGACGCGAACAGTTAAAATTAATGGCGTGTTTAACGATCGCCGTTGATTCAACTTTCATACCGCTCATGAAAAGCTCAACTTATTGCACTCGTCGTTCTGCCATCCCGTCGCCGGTTAAAAAAATGAAGGCGTGACGAAGAGAGGGGGAGGGGCGGGGAAGGGGAGAATCGCGACTGGAGGGAAACGTGACGCGCGCGGGGGCTATCGCAATTAGCGCTTCGATTCGGGCAACGAGCAAACGAACGAAATAAAGCCCGCGTGATAAAAATCACTGTAGCAGTCGTTTAACGCGTTGGAAACACTGGAAACGTTATTAGGAAGAATCGTAGCGTCAAGTTACATTCCATTTCCGCTTGTTCCATCAACTGATTCAGCGAAACTCTCACTATCCTTCGTCCCTCTTCTCTCGCTCTTCTCTTTTCCCGCTTTTATCCTTTTTCCACAGATACTTGAATTTTACCCACCCTGCCTTCTCATTTTCAACGCTTTCCTTGCTTCTTTGCGTATCATCGGCACTTCTTCCGCTCGCCTTCGTTTCTCGTTAACCCCTTCTATTATTTCCTGCGACTCTCTTAATTGTCGGAACCACGAAGTTAGGTGTCACCCTCGCTTTCGTGCATCTTGTTATTATATGAGTATGCATGATAATCGTGAAATTATTTCACGAAATATTTCCATTATTTCCGAAGAGAGAGATTTCCGCTTATGATTTTTTTACTATAAGCTTTTCGTAATTATAAAAATGTTCTAAAATACAATAAAATAAGCAACGCAAAACATTTCCAAGTTAGCAATGTTTTTCAAATTGACATATTTGATTTCTGCATAAAATTATATTGCGTTATCTATTAAATTGTACATAGTCATTGTTCCCTTTTTCGTATTCGTTTTGTATTATCTGCGTGAATGTAAACAAATATCATTTTTATTTAGAGAGAACATATAGAGATTTCGAATACCCGATATATGTATTTTTGAAGATAAAATTTTCATAATTTGATTTACATTTTTTTTTTTAAATAAATGGCTGACGCGGTAATTAATTGGCTTTCATTCACGCAGAGAAAGTATATCCATATCATATGTCATTTTTCCCTATATGCATTGTTGTATAAATCGCTGTACCATTTTGACGATACTTCTTATTTCTGATAGCTGTCATGTTCTATACGGCGAATTGCGTTCTTTCGTTTATAGTGTGTTTATTATTTCCTAGAGTTTTTAATTATTTTTAACTGCAATGCGAGTACATGCGGTTCGCTTTTACGAGCAACACTGTTCGCGCGCGCGCGTTCATGATAACGCTCGTTTCTCGCTCGTTCTCCGCTCGTTCCGCACATATAATGTGTCTCCTCCCTCCTTAGGATAACAACATACTCTCTCTTTCGTACTGTAGTTCGGTCTTTAACGCGGACCCTCTTATGCGTCGTACGAGTTATTCACGAGAAGAGACATCTTTTCTTTTTCTTAAGGGTGGGCATCCTCGTCCGTTCACAAAAGCTGGAGATGAGTAGGTTAAGTTCTCTCTACAGTCGCATGATAATTACACGCCCTTGCCCACGTGTGCATATTTTATATTCTCTCGCTCTTTCTGCCAGCAATGGGAGTAGAGGTAATGCCGTTGGGTAGTTTGGTGATGTTAACGGTGGACTCGTAGCATCCGGGTCCCGTTGCGTGTACGCGTGGTAGTAAAGGCCGTCCCAGTGGTAGTAGGTGGCTCGTAATCTAGCCACCCTTTTCTACTGGCTGTCGCTGGAATCTAGCCGGCGGCATGGAATACGGCTCGCTAATTCGCGTTAATCTAATTTGCTGCGAGTCGACCGGAGCGAGGGCTGCGAGCCGCTCGTGAGTTAGCTGATACGCGATCGCTGCAACGGAACTTGCGCGTGGGTGATACTCGTAATCAAGCATTTGATATTCTACGCAAAAATAAACAATTACAGTAATTATAATTATTGTACTTTTATACAACGTTATATTACAATAATAGAAGCGGAAAAATAGAATCGTACTATTATTAAATGTTTAATATTTTATCTATATATTTTTATTGGGCGGATTATAGGATTGAAAATTTTAACGCGGAAATATGAATACTGTGGTAGTTTTAGAATTATAAGCAATTAAAGCTAAATATTTGCAGTTAGAGTAGAATTTACGCGTTCAAAGTGATACACGTGCGTAATCCACATACCGATGGCTATTAATTTTTATCGCTTAACTGATTTAATATCGATGTTTAGTGCTCAGCTGATTTTTAAATTTTTATGTATATATATAGTATACATTATCTTATTATTGTATTTACAAAAAATTCAAGACTTGTCATATTTGATTCTATATATTTGCGGGAACCAGTCTAAAAATCTAAAATGCATAATATTTGTGCAAGAAAAAGGGAAATAGTATGGTACTTAATATTTATATTGTCAAATTAGATCAATCAATGTTAAACGTTATGAAGCGTTAATAAAATTTACATAATTATTATAGTATTTATTTGTAACACTATACTTACTGTCAAGCAAATTGATATCAACTGTTTTTAAATAAAATACTGTGCGAGATTATTACGTGACTATTAATTTTTTTAATGTTTAAAATACGTAATGTATATTTGTGACAATTAGTGCTCACGGAATGTATAGCATGATTCCTGATTATTTAATATATTAAAAAAGAATGTTATACGTGTACATTAGAGTATTTTTTCGAATCATTATTTTTTTGTTCATTTGCTGCTGATATTCAGTGTTTTCTCAAGAGGTAACCTTTTGGGAGTGTATTTTTCTTCATTTTCCAGGACTTTCCTTCAATAAAGAGCTGTAGCGTGGCGTGCGGCAAAGTTGTTGGCCGAACGATAAAAGTAATACCGATAACTCATCCAGCGCGCCACTGTTTCGTTAACGTATACAGACTCGTCGCATGTTCGTGTCGCACTCATATACACACACACACACACATACATACAGAAATACCACGTATAAACGTGCTACACTCACACGTATGCCACTTAGCTTTATTGGCCATCAGACGAATTTTTCGTCGGGATCATATCTGGGACCGTAAAGTCGTATCGCAAAATCCCCAATGCAATCACGTCCGTTGCTTCTCCTTCCTAGGATGCAGCGAGCCACGAGCACAATCCATTGTCGAGAAACGTAATAATTGCAAATTGTAATGGCGTGGCACGGCAATGCCACTACTGTATCAACTCTTGTCCTTCGTCCTCACTATTGCTTTTTGCCTCCGTTGTTTGTCGAAATTTCTTCTTCCCTGTGTACAAAATTTTCTTTTTTTCTCTTAACTTGATATACGATAAGAAATGAGAAACCTGAACGTCGTTCTTTATAAGTCTCATTCTTGTTCGTGCTGCAGTCTGGTGGAGATGTAAGGAACCGATTGTGCTTCATTTATTTAATCCGTAGATATAGAAAAAAACGTTACTTTTCTGATTTTTAAAAATTAAGATATTTGTAGGAGCTTATCTGTGTATTTTTTCCAACTTTATTTCTTTGACTAATTATTATGAATATTTATCAGATTTTAAAGACACTGATATTTTACTTTTCCTTATCATTGTACATATACCTTATATATTTTAATTTTTTTAAATATTGTGATATTTGAGTTGTCTCATTTACAAAGAGATATGCATAAACAAGACATTACTTTTAGCAACGATTGCGTCATTGGGTGGGAAACTCAAAACATCTAGTAGCCGAATGGCTCGATGTTGATCGATCGATCGACAGATGTAGATGCGGTGATAATATTGTCACCGTGATTAGATTGCAATTAGTTTTAGTCAAAGATAATGGCGCAAATTGGCATTGTTTGCACTGTTAATAGGGACGTTGCGCATCGATAGAACTGTCGTGAATGCTCGTTCACCTCCCTATATAGTTTCGATCCACCCAATCAATTCACGACGAGTTGATATATTAATGAGACATTGTTGCCAGTGTAACGAGCGATAAAATTGTGACGAATGTGCCTCTCTGCCGCGACATACTTCTTGGTGAACCGTACAGCACAGTATGACTGATAAATTATAAATATGGTCAGCTGCTACGTAGATGTGATTAATGTATTACGGCTATCTTGGCTATGTTTTCTGTACCGGTGGTCCAAGTATTCGCAATGGGTATACGCTCGCCGTCAGAATGATGTATTCGCTGTGTTACAAAATCGAATCTGGCGGTTGTTAGTTATTTCGTGCTTAAACGTAAAACATATTACGACAATTCACGTAACTGTCTGCGTCACGATGACGTTTCTAATAGTACTTACTCTATAGTTTTATGATCGATTATATTCTATTACTCAATGATACCTATACTTTCGTTTTTTATTGATGCCTGAATTTATTATTTAAGTTTTGTACAAAAAGATAAATAATTTCATTTGATATTCCACACTACTTTGACCTGAGAAATCTTGAAAGTTTCGCGTAAAATGCGAAATAAAAAGGCCAAAGTATCGTTAAATTTTGTGTACTGCACCACGGCTTATTGCGAATTGAGAGTTAAATCGAGAGATATCGAGTGACGTCGTCGCGTCAGTCGGTACGTTCTTTTGCGAAAGAGAGAAGTGACAGGTATTGCGACTTAAACTTCGATCATTACAGTGCGATTTTCGAGGCGACGCAACGCTCGCGGCGTAGCGGTCCAGGTACGCGCGGAATGCGCTCGATCATTTTTACAAAATGTCAATTCTTCCCAAATACTCATCGGCGCTAGTCGCCGATATCGACAACTGCGCGACGTGGCGATGACAGGTATCGATCTCACTGAACATTTTTATCGAACGTGCTCGTCACCGCCGTCGTAACGCGAGCAACATAAAGGCCAGCCTTGTTAGGACGGATATGGAACATGACGCACTCTCCGTACCCACGCGCGATAAAATGTTTCATCGTTACGTAATCGAGCTCGCGGCAAAGTTGCCTGAAGTGCAACGCAATTTATCTGTTAGGAAAAGAGTACGCCGTCGCCCACGTTGCGTGCGTCTTTGTTTTCGGCAATTTTTTTTTCTACGATTCCACTTTAATTTCGCATTGGTCGCGCAACGCATCTTTGAAGCCACGGCATCTTCAGATCGTAGATCCATTGCGTCTTCGTTCCACTGAGACAATTTCAAATGTCTAAAAAATATTTTAGGAATTTATACTGTTAGATGTCAAAGGAACAATGGTAACTCACTCTCTCGAGTTAAATAATAATTTGTTAGTTTTAACTTTCATATGTCGAAACGTAAATTGACTCTTGAGTGTTAAATTATTTAATTTCAAGATAAGCAACGTCTATGTTAATGTATATGCATTTAGTGAATACCTAATAAACTAAATTGAAATCTTTAAATACATTTCATTATTGAGTTAAATTGATTTAACTCCATTTATTAAGTTAAATTTACAATATATTAAGTAAGAGCAGTGGCGACCTATAAAAATGATCAAAAATAATTCAAATCGGATATAATTTGACGTTAATAAATTCAACAGCATCTAATTTGTTTCTTGAAAATTTTAACTTTGCTTTTCAGATATGAAACATGTTCTCTCCTTAAATATCACTTTATATTTAGAATGCGCGATAATCTAATATGTGCGTGCTCGTCTTATAACGCTTGTATTTTTAATACAAGATACCTGGCGGGAATGTTTGCTTAAAGTGTAGTTACGAACATCGCGTTGGAACAGCTACTTTGTTATTGTAACTTGCAATTTGCAAGAATCCCAGCCATATTTTCTGAGTTTATCATCTATATTTCCGTCGACGACGACAACGTGACCTAACTGTCGTGCGGTTAGACGCGTCCGTTTTCTCGAGCGTACTAGGTGATGTGGTAATAACCGACCGAAGAAAAATCCACTTGTCGTCCTTTAAGCATTTATTTCTGTCGAGCGTTCTTTTCGCGTTTTCGCCAAGCATAGCCTGAGTTTGCGCGTTATTTCGAAAAGCCGTGTTAATAAAAGCGGCGATCAAAAATTTTGCTGGAATAGCACGTCTGTAACGAAGTCAATTATTTACAAATTTTACAACACCGCAAGTGTCAAACTTTCTAATAATACGTGCGAATTTAGGATATTGGGTTGTAAATACGTTTATTCGAAATGTCACAGCTATCGCGTCAATCTTGTATGTTACAGCAGAAATAATATATTGGATTGAAATAAAAATTCGAAGTGCTACAAACTTCAAAATTTGAACTGTAATTTTGTTAAAAATAAATAAAATTTAAATTAAAAAAAAAAAGATTTTAAACTTGAAATCTCTTTTCGAAAGATCATTACGTCTTTTAAGTTTCTGCGAGTTTAGTAATATAGAAAACTGTGAGTTGAATACAAAATGAGAATGTGTCTTTTTTTACTTTAAATGCCTGTCAAGTGTCTAAAATAACTTACGAAAATATTTGATTTTTTAACGTAAATATTTAGAATTTTCTCTACAAAATTATTTGTTTTAATGCTGTTAAAAATTTTATTTTTCTTCTCTGTTTTACTATGCATATTAATTAATAATTATATTTTATTATAAATTTGTTTTACTTCATTTTTGATAAATGCAAGTTTTACTAACATTAGAACAGCTCAAATAAACTGGACATCGGCTCACCTGTAACAAAAAGCGAATAAAAAAAGAAGCATTTCGATTGTTCAGAATTCCGTTAAAAGTTATTGTAACGCAATTAAAAAAAAACAGATTCTTAAATGTTGAAACTTTGCTATGGTATAATTGCCTAAAAATTTTTTAATATTAAAAAATTATGTAGACGTGATACAAGTGAAGTAGCGCTACGAACTTTCATTCTAGTCCAATATCATGTTCTTGTTTGAGAGCACTGCCGGTTGAGATTAAAAGCTGTTTGTCACGTTCCGGCACTTATACCGACAAATGCGAACGATAAACGACGATGAGTGCATCTGTCTTACTTGCAACGAGTAGTATCTCATACGAGCTTGCGCGAAGCGGCGAGAGTCGTACGAGATCCCGTGTTTAATTTACGAACAGAACGGAGAATAAATTCTGTGTGTGCGGTGACTTAACGGTTGGTAAGCTCTACTGGTGCCAATGGCCAGTAACATCGACAAAGTCAGCGACTACCGACGACGTCGCATACGCTTCTCGAGAGGAGGGTCTTGTTGTTGGGCAAACGGAGCCGCTACGGAGCGTTAAGTGACGTTTATGAGAAAATATCGGCCTGGACTGTAATTACATTGCTTCGTTGTAACATACGCCACGGTATCCTTGATAGTATTCGCGGCTGTTACTCCGCCATAATTTTGGAACATTTTTCCAGCACGTTCGAGTTAAGTTTATAGAAGCGGGTGCTAAAATAAAATGAGCAGATAATGAACAGTGGAAATATAGAGAAATTTAATTTTTAACTTTGAGACTGTAGAGGTATATGATTAAATTTAGGTAATATAGTTGTGAGACTCGATTGAAGATTAATGTGTTGCTGAAAATATTTTTACTCGAATTTTTTTACGATGCATTATTTTCATTAAAAGGTATATACATCGTTCATACATGTCTAATGATATCAATTTCTTTTTGTTACAGGTGAGTCGATGTCTAGTTTATCTGGGTCTTAATGTAAGTAAAACAAATTTCTAATAAAGTATAATTATTATGTTGATAAAACACATAATATGATATCAAAGATTATAATTTTTAATTAGAATTGATAAATTAAACGATATATGGCATATAAATAGCAATTGTCAATAACATAAAATGATCATAAAATGCAAAATCAGTTTATAATTAATTTATTGTTTCTTGTGTGCGAATGAATTAAATCCGGAATAAAATATAAAGATAGTATACATTGTTATATCAAAAGATCAAAAACATTTTTGCTTATATAGTCCAGTCTTAGGATTGAGAATTAATTGTATGATATGAATTTTAGTGTTTTTTCAAAGATTTGTCTTATTTATTTGGAAACTTGTATTTCTTTTATTTTTAAACGTTATTGTTTATTTCGAATTATTATGAAGGCATTAGAATTTTAAATGAATATTCTTTGCTTTGAGATGCAAAGATGACATCATTATTCTTAAAAATTGCGAAAACGATAATAATTGCCTATGGCCGAGTCCACATTCAGTGTCAGTCCAGTTGTCCTTCACATTTGATGTGTTTGACGGGCGCGTAGCAGTATGGCGTAGGAAGCTATTATGGATCCACGCCTACGATCAATATGTCATATAATGCGCTTCGTTATTAGCGTGTCATTAACAGCCTTTTAACTAATTCAATGATTGACCGCGATACTACCACGTTAATTTTAATATGCATGGAAATGAAGTATATCCTTCAATATTCATAAATATCTCTGAGTTAATCATGTATTAGACAATCTTTTAGAACATTCTTAAAGTATCTCAGAGAATTGTGTATTAGAAAAATTACAAATTAATTTTCCTAATTATACATCAGGAAATGATACAATAGAGAGGACGATTTTTTAAATTAATTATGCTAATTGATAATAAACAATTTTTTTGATATAAAATCAAAGAGATATTATTGTGTAAGATTTCTGAATACATAGAAAAATTCTCTCTATGTGTGTGAAATCCATTTAATGTTTGAGATGGTTCGACATAAGTGAACCCTCAGAATAGGAAGCATATAACTCGTTTCGGCAGATTATTACTTTTAGCAGTATGGCGACTCATGAACTAGAACGCACGTTATGGCACGAGGCACGTTATCGTTTTGTCCGCTTGATCCTTCGATCGTGCCAGATTTAATGGTTTTCCGTTAATCCTCGCAACCCTTTCGAAAGTAGAAGATGATGAGGGGTGGTAAGGATTGGATGCGGAAGGGTGGCCGGACGTGAGGTGGATGAGAGTAGTAGAACGCGGCGGAGACAGAAACGAGGACGCGAGAAGAAGGAAAAATGTCGATGAAGAAAGAGAAGAGACTTGAGGATGAGGAGGAGCAGGAGGAGGAGGAGGAGGAGGAGGAACGTCGAGAAAGAAAAGAAGGAGTTAGGGTTAGGGTCAGGTTAGGGGTTGGAGGAGCAATAAGGAATTATTGCGGTACGATCGACAAACGGCGACTACGTGGCCGCACTACGGAAGATTCTCTCCGGCCGAGCGACTTTCCTTCCACCGTCGCCTCTTTTTTCCACCTCTCCTCTCTTTTCCCTGGTTTCCTTGGACTTCCGCTCTCGCGTCATGCCGTTCTATCTGTACCCCGTGCCTTGCCCACGAAACCTTCTAGACTCGTCAATATGTAATGTTCGAAAGCTCGCGCGCTACGCCATCCTCGTCCGACTGTTCTACGTGGAATAGAAGATTCTGTCCGACCTTGTATATTTCAGTGGACGCGCCGAGCAAACCGCGGTGGGACAGGTCGACCCTGTAAATACACGGTACTCCACGATTCTTGATACTAGAACCGATATGATTATGGGCAAATATTTTGTATGTTTCAGTACTATGAACATGTATGCAACATTTTTTATGATTATCGCGTGTTTCTTGGATATGTTGATAGTATTCGAGTATCACACAAAAATACCAAACGCTTTGGTAATTGATCTTGGAGACTTTAGAAATAGTTTTGTAATGTTAAATTAAAAATGATTTGAATGCAAATTTTTACGAAATTAATTACGTATATTATTTATGAAATATAATTTTAGGCGTCACGTTTTTTTTTTTCACGCATAGCCGTCAATATAATTTTTAATATATTAAATATTTAATGTCAGATATTTATGTCAGATTATACAAGTAGGCGAATGCAATAAGGATCGAAGGTATTTATTGGGCCAACATGCAACGTGTTCGACGCTAAAAATACCAAGCGATACGCCCTCGACAAAGTTTTATCGATGCATCTGTTTTGTTTGTCGAGGGAAATCCAGTTTGTCGTCGTCGCCGTCGTCGTCGTCGTCGTCGTCGCGCAAAACCAATTTCGTCTCCGCCTTCAGGGCCTCCATATCGGGGCGTACATTAAGCGGTGGCGTGCAGGCGAGCTCGATTTATCAACGCTTCGTAAAGCCTCCTTCCTCAACGAGCCGTATTTCCGCTCTTGATAAGAATACGAATAAATGTGCGGCTATATTGGTGCATGTTAAATCATTGTCGATTACAAGCATTGAGGACTTAACGGAAGCTTATTAACGCTTCGTTGATTCATGATTACAATTGAAAATTATTGCGATTATTGTCGATACTATCTCGAATATTTCTTAGGTCATTTTCGTCGTCGTGAAGGCCGGCGTATACTGTCGTAGGCGGACATCATGTGCGCGGAGCATGATTGCAACGGTTCTCCGGCGGTAAATCGAAAAATTATGCGTGCACATCAATGCTGCCTCTGGCATCGGTGATACGTCGATGGAAAATAATATGACGTGCGTGCGCGCTCACGCTCCTGCAGCTGCGAACGTGAATTTCCTGCTCGACTCAGGAAAGTACCTTGCTCGCGAGTCATCTCCGCGTATTTCTATAATCATGTGCGATTTCTTCCTTTCCGTCTTCCACTTTACGTTGAATAGCCTAGGCCTAGAGGATGCGAGCATCAAGCTTTACGCGCAGTTCATTACCCACGAATGCGAGCTGCATGTCGGCCGTGTAATAGTATGCGTCGTTTCCAAGCGGATGTCAAATTCTAGTACGTGAATGCAAATCGCGCCAGAACGTAACGCAACTTACTCTTCCTAGGTTGATTTAGCGATTATTATTTTAAAGCTTGATTTACATAGTGCGAGCTACTATACAACTTGCTAGTAAAACAGTAGCTGATCTTCGAATTGGGTGGTTAGATAATTGACATTTACATATTGATTTTTGCACGATACAAGCTACTGATTTGACAATAAATCAGTCGTACTGGCGTCCGAACTAGATGGTTATATCTCAACTATGGATTCTTTACTACATACTGTGTTTGGACAGCTACTGATTTATACGTTCATAAAAGATTAATAACAAGCCTACCTGTGTGGTGAGGGAAGACCAGTGAACGGTGGAATAAAAATATTCGAAGTAATTGATTTTGCCAGATACTGGCCAATTCGCACAATCAATAATTTGACCAATCTATTTATCATACGAAGCCAGTAGCTGATCTTCAGCTACTGAAGCAACTTGTGTAAACTAGATATAATATTTATGAATATTATCAGATTTATTTCCTTATCTAACATCTCTTTGATTCGAAACTGAAGAACAGGTCATAAAAGTGGAAGAACGACAACATTTAAGAATATCGTTTAATATAATTGAATTTTAAAATTTGGTTATATACATTATAATGTATTCGGAAGTGACGGAACTGACAGGTGTTATCTTTACTATTCTAACGACATGACGATGGATGATGGCTCCTCTATGGTTATAGCTGTAGCCAATGTGAAGGATTATTCATACCGATGCGCGCATATATACATATGTATGAAGTAGGAAGCTTCTATCGACATTAAAATTTGCCGTAGTCTGCCCTATTGCAGAGCAACAATATACGAAATGATTCGGCCAGCAAAGGGACTGAATTGTGAATCTACGTTTTAATTGAGGCAAGGGCGTGATATAACACGGTGCATGGAAACTCAATGATATACGTGTGCGTGAACAGTTTCACAAAATTCAGAATGATTGACAGGATGGCGATTAAATGTCGATGGACGTTGAAAATGTTTTGTAACGTATTAAGCGCGGTAAAAATTTAAATTGTCAAACTCAATATATGTTCTTTTCATAAACTTGACAAAAGCAACGCTTATCATCGTGATAGAATAAATGCTAACAAATGCATTATAATTTATCAATTTTAAATAAAAACATTTATTGCTTCGCGCAGAAAAAAGCACATTATGAACATTTATTATTTTATGAGAGGATTTATTGAACAAGTTTCTTTTTGTATATTTTATTTAATGTAAATTCTGTGAAATAGAGCCAGTTTTTTTCATCTGTTGTTACAAAAATATGTCAGTTCGATACCGACATAAGCATAGTTGAAAAAATGCTGTCAAAAATTTATCCAACTCTGTAGAATTGCGTTGTAATGTTTATCTCGTTTCTATTTTATCAAGTTTTTACCACGAAAGTGGTAACGTTTACACGCAAACGGAAAGAAAGTGCGTGTTTGCGAT
The DNA here is from genome assembly GCF_001594065.2 of Cyphomyrmex costatus. Taxonomy (NCBI): domain Eukaryota; kingdom Metazoa; phylum Arthropoda; class Insecta; order Hymenoptera; family Formicidae; genus Cyphomyrmex; species Cyphomyrmex costatus. The sequence goes on from NW_017275207.1 coordinate 1,235,554, forward strand.
GCGCATATGTATGACCAGGTAGTGTCAGACGAGCGAAGTTTAGAGCAGTTATGTTGCTAGGGGATGATAATGTAGCCTGGTGAGGCTCGTATAGCCCGAGACCGTACTAGAACAATGCCTTATCGAGCAACATTGTCTACTACTGGGTGAGTTTGGGGAGTTAAGTATGTGTAGGACAGAGAGAGAGAGAGAGAGAGAGAGGGGGGGGAGGAGATAGACAAGGATAGTGGTACTGCGAGGGTGAAGGGCTGCGAGTGCAGAGAGATGCACGGGGGTTTGAGCATTTCGAAGGGTTATCTCGTGCATGGCGTACACACATTGTCCGTTTCTGCACAAGATCGGCCGTAGAGACGCTGCGGTCTTCTGATCAGATTGGATCTACTGAGAGAGTTCGGAGTATCGGGTCGACCGCAACGGCGCAAATCCACGGACGACCACGAAATATTCCGTGGTCGCAATCCTGCCTCGCGATTCATTCCGGCTCTTCCTTTCTTTCGCTTTATGCATTTCATCCCTGTATCTTTTCGTCGAAATGCAGATCGTTGCATCGTTGCGCTCCGAGATTCTGATGCATAATTTCGTCTCGACTCGTGCGAATTAAAGCTGTACAGCGGGAAGAAGAGGATTTCAGAATGGAAAGCGAGAGCGGTTTGCAAAATAGTGGACCGACTTCTAAAATACAAATTATTATTGTATCAAGAATATTATCAGTTCTGCAAAAGCACTTCTCGAGAGCTTCGACAAGAATAATTTTTTCAAATAAAACTATCGTTTACATATATATAATAATAATTTGTACATTGTTTGAAATATTACGCTTCTGATATCACGTACGGTCGATTAAATATATTAATCAGTGATCTGCGTATAGGAATGTTTTTCGAAAATTGGAGGAACTCGAAAAACAAGTACTCGTATAGATTGGTACAAAAATCGGGTATCTCGCTTGGATAACGAACAAATTGAAAGTTCGTTTCGATTATCTCGTGTCGAGTTGTATTTAGAACGTCGAGTGAATCACACTTAATCAAGAACGATCCCGGAAGAGCGCGGGGAATCGATCGTTCCGTTTTTCATTCTGTTACATTCAGACACCACGGAGTGGTCCGACGAGTGTTATCGATGAAACGGAGAACGCCAGAGACAATTCAAGGATGATAGCCGTTTCGATAGTCTTCCAATCTGTTCTTCATCGATGCTTTCGATTCTTCCTATTGGCTTTCTTATTGGCTGAAATAACGAGTTCCACAATGACGTATTACTTTATTTCCGTAGTAGGATCGCAAATTGGCACCAATATACTTAAATATATATAGTTTTCGCGGATAATCATCGTCTAAAAATAAAAATATTATCTAATTATACGTGGGCCGTTTCTCTTTCCGAAGATGACTCGCTGATATCGAGTGCTCGGCTATAGTATTACCACGACTCTCTCTACCTCGCCTCGAGGCGAGGAACGCTTCTCGACGGCTAGTAGACAGAGAGTCTGTAGGAAGGCGCGTGACGCGAGGTAGCCTCGAGCAACGCCTCTAGAGGGTGTTTCTCACCTCCCTTGTCCGCTCAACCCCTCGTACTCAAAGTGCTAATGAGTGTCGCCTCGTAAGCCAATTAATACTCCCCCACCCATTCTACCGAGCGGTAGCTTGCGAACGAGCAAAATGCAGGCGACTGAGAGGCTGGAGGAGAGCGGGAGAAGGAGGAAAGCAGAGAGGTAGGCAAGTCGCTCTCTTGGAAAAGCTAGGACCTCGTACCTACTACATGACCAGAATACCCCACGGATTTGGTATGCTGGCCACGCCTGACCGCCGCACACCACCTCCTCGTCAAGTGAACTCCGGCGTAAGGCGCTACCAAGCCACCCTGCACCACCTCGCCACCTCTACGTCGACCTCCCGACCAGAATCTCCCGGAACTTCCTAGCACCTTCGGCGTCTCCGTTCGACCGTCGCCGTCACCACTGCCACCACCTCACTACTCACGCCTATACCTAGGCGACTTCTTGAGAAGCGTGCGACTAGGTATGTGTATAGGTGGGCGGGTCGCGCAACACACCACCCAAGCCTCCTTGAGTACTTAGAGAGGCGCTCGTGATGCTCGTCGAGCGTACGGCGGCGGCACGGCGACGTTACTTCTTACTTAAAGACGCCGAGGACTTATGACGCGCACGTGAACGGAGTTTCAGACTACGCCGAGTCAGCTCGGGACGGAGGCGGAAACTTTACGCGATTGCTGGACAACGCGAGAACGTCTCCGGCCAGAATTTTTTGGGTCAACTCCGATTGAGCGCTCTAAGCTAGGGTTTTACGAGATCGAGAGGGAGGATTTTCTTTGAATAACACACACGTGCGCATACTTCATTGATACCTATAGACCAACGACAGGCTCAAGATGTTCATTTCCGACGTAAACTTACGAGCTACCGGCGTGTCCCGCGATTGATTGCGTCAGCTTTTTTATCAAGATAAACTCAGAATGACAGAGTTAGTGTCACTATAACTCTGTAACTTTTTTTCACGTACGCTTGCAAGTTTTTAACATTTCCATGCGGCATTAACGTTTCCAGTCTCGCTTTTCTCTAGCAGCTCTTGCTGATAAATCATATATATATACGTAGACTTGCGTGTAGATACTTAGGGACACGAGTACACGGAATAGCGGGGACGGCATGGTGTTACTTCTTACTTAAAGGCACGAAGGACTTATGACGCGTACGTGACAGAATTGTAGACTCTGGCTCTCGGCTCTTCCAACGAGCGAGCTCGGCGAAGTCTCTGAGTGCTGGTAAACGCGCGCGCGACCGTAGCTTTCGGGAGGGATGCTGCTTTTCTTCTTCTTCCGCCTCTTACTTAGCTCGTTGCCCCATCCCCGCTCGTCGATTCGCTCTCCTTTCCCCCTTCTGCCCGTTAGCAGACGTTGCGACAATAAAGTTACAGAGAGGGTCGCAGAGTTCACGGGAAATTGAAGTTTCGCGCGACAAATTGTCGACGGACTGCCGTCCTCCCGCATGACGAACTTTCTAATCGTGCTCATGGTACGTGGATAGTACTTGAAACGATTCTTGATGTCGACCGAAGCGGTCAGGACGAAAGTGCTCGATTGCCAGGACGAGAAAGCAAGTATGAGCACTGACAAAACCGAATTAATCCTTGAAGAAGAACATATAGAATGTTTCCGTACATGGGTAGATGATTAATATTAATTTTGTTTTCGACGATTAATTCTTTTTATCATAATTTGTTTCTTTATTCCTATTATTGTCGTTATATCAATTTATAAACATCGATAAATTGATATAAAGGTGAAAATTATTTTCTTTTGAAGTAAATATTGTTTAAACCGTCGATGGTATAAAAAATATTTTTTAATTTGTAATTTTTAGTAAAATTTCATTTAATTATAAAAATAAAATTTATTAGAATTTTTTATTTGTTCGTTCGGTGAATGGAAAGCGTTGTTTTTTAAATATTTTTATACGTTTTGGTTACGTGCGATCAGTTCGCACCACTCGTCAAGTAAAGTATTGAGTTTGCGTTCGCTGTAACGCCTGCGGGGTTATCAAGTGGGGAAAGTCAAATTAAATGTCGCTCTTTGACGTATCTTTCTACATTGTTCACAGTTGACTTTAGCTGCTGGTATAGGTTTTTTAATTACAAAAAGAAAGAGGATTACATTATGGCTAAACAAAATTGATTCCGACGGAACGGTATGTATTAAAAACGTAATTTTTAATGTTTCTGCATTTTAGATCTTACTATTTGACATTAAAATAAATTTATATGATTTGGCTATCCACGAAAGTTCTGCGTGTCGTCAGTTTAATCATCATTATTAAGTAACGTATCGATTTCGAATCGACAGAAATAGCAACGGAGGTCCGCTAGCTAAATGTCATAGATATTATCGTATTGCTAGTTTTTCGATTGTATAATAGTTTAATACGATCGAATCGTAAAAAGGTAAAAATAGGATCAAACGTGGCCGTGTCCATATTGAACTGACAATGAGTGGGTATTAACCACGTGTCATCTGATTATTATTGCATGGCACAATATGTCTCTTTCCGTATTTCTGATTAACTTTTCCTCGTTATGTGTTAGCCTATACTTTACAGTATCTCTATTTGGCCGAATTACATTTATGGAGCTCGAGCCTGTGCAGAATGATGGATCGTATACCACTGCGGCTGGCCGTCTTTGTAGTTTACGAGCGGCGCGAGCTGATCCGATTAGGTTCAGGTCGAATTTGGTCGAATTAGGCATCTATTTCGACCCTCCTTGATTGCGAGGCTTGCCACTATATTATTTATCGCCGTGACCACATTACCCGGCTGTAGTCTGGCGTTGTATACAGTAAACGTCTCAGTCGATTTATATCTATGAGCTTTTCCTACTTAAAGGGACAAATCGATCAACAAGTTTTTTATTAGCTATGCTAATTTATGAAAAATACATTTGTAATAGATTTTGACAAATTTATACGTAGTTCCTCTTTCGAAGAACGAATAAACGAGACAGAAATTATTAAAAACAATATATGTGTATAAAGAGAACAGAGAATTTATTGTATAGCGGCGCAAGTAAATTTTGCGGCGACAAAGTAACGTGATTCAGTTCTTATTTAGATGTTTATACCGCGTTTACGCAGAGCAGCAAAGTAATTCACACCTCGTATTCTCGCTACAAATGACCGGCATTATGTTTACCTTTATAGCACCGCGTTACGTTCCCTTTTGGTCTTAAGATAGGTGCTTGTATATCGCCACTGCCGCTCTCGTCCAAATTACGTTTACGACGTTCGTCGTGTGTACAAATGACGAAAGCCGTACCGGCGACATCTCTCCTATCCGACTTGGGCTTTCTTGGATGTGGCGCGGTATAGCGGTGTGGTTTACGAGCGGCATGTGCCGCCGGTCGAATTAGGCTTCTAGCGCGCGGCACCTGCCGAACCGTTCCGCATTGTCATGCGAGGCGGTCCCTATATAAACCGAGATTGCCGAGGGATCGAAAGTTACGGCCGATCGTCTTTTCTCCCTCTTTCCGCTGTCCTCCTCGCGTGTCTACTATTGCTGCTACCACTACCACTGCTCTCTCCGCGTGTCTACTCTTTTCCCTTCTTCCGGTATCTTCTTCGCGTCTCGCGGCCTATGAGGGAACGTACTGCTGACGGCATTGTACCATCTCACCCTCTTTCTATCTCTCGCTCGCCTTCCTTTGCGCGCGAACGGGGATTCCCCTTTTCTTCGATCGCATTCGGATATCGCGGTATAAACTATCCTCTTGTTCCGTCGGTGCACTACTTCCTTTCCTGTATATGCCTACTCGAAATCATTCGGGGGAAAACGAATTCCATTTTCTCCGGTAAGAACTTTACGTACTTCTGGATACTTTGAGACGTTGCTATTTGGCGATTCCAAGGGGGTCAGTTACTATTCATACATCGTTTTCTGATATCTTTCTGTTTTACATAAAATTACGAGTAAGAGTCATCCCGAGATCGCGACTTGGCGAAATTCACGATTCTCTAAAATATTACATTCGGTATACGCGTCGACTGATTTTATAATCTCTACGTGTGTAGTATTGTAAGTTATACGATTTCATTAATGCTGACGTAATCAAAATACGAAAACGCAATCATGAAAGCGTGTTGCCAGGTCAATAACACAGGCGAACCGGTGCAGGTGCAATGGAAGCATGTAGAGAGGATAAGAGGAGGAGAGATGCGGGTAATTTGTTGAAGATAGAACGCCGACAAATCGAAGGTAAATGCGGCAGAACAATCGCGACGGAGCCGCGTGCGTCTGACGGTCCTGCAAGCGTCGTTATATCCATCCTCTTCCTCTGTGGCGCTTCTGTGGAGCCTCGTGCAAGTCGGAGTAGTCTCCTCCTGGAGATCGAAGTAGGCCTCGCGACTGGGAGAGACGGCATTTCCGTCGCTGACAGAAACATAAGACGGACAGTAAGGAAATGCCGCGACTTGAATCGGTTGTTTCTGACGGTCCTGCTGGATTGCAATATTCTCGTCCTACCCGGCAAAAACTTTAAACAACTGAGACTACACGTGCTATTAATTCCATTGTGAACAAACCGATTCAAATTAAATATGTTCTGCTAATTTATTATCAGAAAATAAATAGCGCATTTGTCATAGGATTTGAAAAATTTCATTGATTTCGAGATGACACGAGATTTTAATTTAAAGTCTCTATTTCTCTTTCGCGATAACCTTTCACATTTGTTCGTTTATATAGAATTTATGTATAAATTATATATAAACAAAATTATTTATTAGCTTTTTAAACACAATATGCGATATGAATTATCAAAAAGGTATTTGAATTTTTAAGTAGAAGTGTGAAAAAGAGGGAGAGTAAGAGGAAACATGAGAACACTAAATATGAGTTGGGGAAGCAAAGTAAGAAGGACGCCAGACAGGATCAAGGAAAGACATTTTGTCTAAGGAACCGACGAAGCGATTCGTACTAACTGCAATTTTCCCTTGGATCCCTTTACCAGCATCTGTTAGGCGCGCCTATATCTTTGAACTAGCTATGGATTCCTCCGCCATCTACGTCTCGTTTCTCTCGCCTTTTGGCATTTGTGGATCGCTCTTTTTCATCGTTCTGTAATTTGCATGAGTTATTTCGTGAGTTTTAAACGGATATTCTACGGTGTTCGCATTTATTTTGCGCAGTCTCTTCCGAAATCGCTGCAGATGCACAAAGTGCAATTTAAATTTATGCATATTACTTACAATGTTATATAGTTAAAATTCTGATATCGTACCGACACTTTTCTTGTTATTTACGATGCAGTACTGGTGTTTGTTTACGGTATGGAAATGAAGAACGCAGGAGAATAGTTTGGCTGTGCGGGGAAAAATTAATATGTACAATATATATCGATTACGGTTAAAATAAATAGGTTTTGTATTTTTTTTTCTAGTATTGTGTAAAACAGAATTGGAATCTACAGATCAAAATGCTAAATTTTTATTATATTATTTTTTGTCATTTCTGTAAATTTTTTTTATACAATTTATACAATGCGTTATTAAACCCATAAAATTTCTGTTAAAAAATTTATATGATATTAGTTATACATATGTGATTGCTATGCTTTGATATTATTAAATTTTGGTATTGTTAAAAAAGAAAGAAAGAGAGAAGCAGACTGTAAAATGGAAAGATAGATGTATAATAAGCTATATTTCATAATAATAATCTAATCGTTCAGGCTCTTTTTAGTAGAAAGGCTCCTATATATATATGTAATTAATTATTTCACACTAATCCTTTATTATAATTTTTTTAGCGAAAGCTTTTACCTCCTGGATGGAACCGCGAATTTTCATTTCTCTAATTGTAAGTACGGAAAGCATTATGCATTAAATGGCGTTAGCACGGATTCGGTCTCGGTCGTATTCGACCGATGGTTGCGGTTCATTAATATCGACGTAACATGTTGGAATTCGGTGGAATGCATGCCGCACGTCGAATTTGTGGCGAGCAAGTAATTCAACGCCGATGGAACATTCGCGCTAGGAAGACTCAATATTGAAGAAGTTATACCGCGTGTAACATCCTCGTTTGCTAGCTCCTTCTTCTCTTGCCAAAATCCAGAGGAATTTGGTCGTTTGGCTGCTTCAATATCTTGACGAAATTAAATATTGTAAATTTTTAGTATCTCACGTTTAAATATTTGTAAAAGTAATTTAGCATATTACGGTAATAACTGAGATTAAGATTTATAAAAGAGTTCTCGTGGATCTGCAAATAAATTAACTCAAGAGTTTTCGAAATTCCAAGAAATTGAGACAATAACATAAAGCGATTGACACGGCAAGTAACTGGGGAAACGAGAATCTAATTTTTCATCTTGGAATAAGAACAATAGCGCTGGCGGTATAGAATTGTATCTGCATGCACCATTTCTTCAGCTTATCCTCATGACTAAGGAACCAAGAGTCTTCTTCGTCACATAGAATCTGTTATTCGCTCTCAGATCTCGCAGCTCAGATGAAAACTCTTCCTCTCTCTTTTTCTCCTCCATCCTTTGTTCCTGATTCAAAGGCCGGAGTAATCAGATTTGAGTTTTGCAAACTTGATTGGCCCGTGCTCGGTCCTGGGCTACGGTGAATTTTATTACGGGCGCACAAACGACGGGCATGATGACGAAACGAAAATTCTTCTTCCGGCCAACGTACGATCCGATGAAAGTAACGATTGCCTCTAATGAAAAAAAGCAGGATTTTACACTTATCCGTTTTAACTGTGTCGTCGTATAATAATTTTGGTAAATATATTTTTAGGTAAATTTTTATTAATATGAAAAGATACAAAATAATAAATACGTATAAAAAATTAAGATAAGATAAACGAAAGATATTGATTACTATATTAGATTCAACCGCGGCAAATTGAATCTTATTTTTGATACCTGCTATATAAATTGGATAAACCACAAAAATATTTCATTTACTTCTACTTAATACTTTAATCTCGAGAGGGAAGATACACGAATGCCTATCCAGTACAGAAGCAAACGGTATTCCCTTGCTTTTCCCTGCGGGCTGTCCCTGCCTACTCCGGTTACTTTTTTCTTCTTTTCTTTTCTCTATCTCCGCTTATTTTCAGCTTCTCCGCTGCGCTCCGATTCGCCTTCGTGCGCGAAACGTACGCTTGTCAGGTCGAATTTCGTCCATCTCGCGGAAAACGACCTTCTGATTGCTGAGAAGACATCTTTCGCTGGTTGTCCTCGGAGTTTTCCGTTTTCGGGCTTTTCCGTTCTCGAGGAACAGGATTCTTACGGTTGGCGATGAACATGCTCGGTCGGACGCGTATTTCGTCCGGCGAGAATAGAAACGATCTGAGAATCTGAGAAGGCGAGCGTAGATAGGGTAACCGTATCGGCAGGCGAAAGCGATGTTCTCCCGAGGTTTATCGAGAAACGTCGCTCGTTTATCGACGACTACTATCGCCGGTCGCTCAGGAATACAATTTCGAGAGTCGGGACACCGGTGGCGAATAATTCCGTCTCTCTTTCGTATCACTCTTCGCCATGCGAGACTGCATTTTTATAGTCTCTCGCTTTCTATTTCGCAATTTTGATTTGCTATTATTTTGTTTTCTTTCTAGACTTTGTTTTATTTACGAGCTTACATTTGTAGTTTTTTAACATAGAAAATGTTTAACTGAGCCGAGTAAACTATTCTTTTTTTCGTAATTTTTTTTAAGCTAAAGAGAAAATCTGTTACGAAACTGGAAGGTAACAAATATTCAAGGCAAAAGTTTGTTAATATTTAAATTGGAAGTTGGGATAAATTAAAAATTAAGATTTTGTTCTCTAGATACATGTTGAAACTTAATAATTATATTATAGTTAAAACTCTATATTTTAGTTTTTGTTTGTGGAAAAGAGAAGTTTAAATCAGGCCAGAGGAAAAATTGTTCATTAAACATGTGATATTTTGTCATATTTTGACATTAATATCATAAGCTGATGTAATACGGTACCAACAGAATTAAGTTTGCGTTATGCTAAAGAAAATGCTCTAACAATGTTGAGTCTTTAAGAAAGTAATCAATAAGTTTCAAGGTTCACGAGACTCCTTTGCTTGTTGATCGCTTTCTTAACTTGGCGGAGTTTGTGCCGAGTTTCTGAAACCGCGCGTACGCAAAATATTTTACATTAATAAAACCATAATAAAACTTCTTATGAGTATTCCGATTCTGTTTCTTAAAATAGAATTATTGGCATACTTTTATTGGAAGAATAATTTTTTTCATTAAGAATATATAACATTTCCAACATTAACGGATCAAGTATAAAATATGTATTACGAGGAGAGAAATAGTAGTTCTCTAGTAAATTATAATATACAGTATAATAACAGTATAACAAACTGTAATTAATGCATATATGAATCAATATTAGTAAATTGTAATAATTGTTCAAGTTAGCACTTCTCACCCGCTTTATTATGCTCTACTAAATTATGGATTTTTGTTTCATACAACCTGCTATTATTTCACATCTGGCTTTGTATCACGATACGCGAAAGTGGATTCGTACTTTAATCGGTGTATAAATTTTGCCACAAAGATAACGTGTTAACCATATTATTGAATACGCAAAACGATATGAGAATGTAGGTCAGAAAGGCAATAACATTTCAGAACTCTTCCTTCCATTGCCTCGCGTCGCATGTTCTGTTATATATGCGCACTGTCTTTCAATTATCGCGAATCACCCTTCCTCACTTTCGATCCAGGGATATTTTCGTTCTTCTCGATACTCGCTCTTAAATTCTATTTCCCCATTTTTCACTGCTCCCTTATCCTCCATTCCCGCGGGTAACTGATGGGAAACAGGCGCGGCAGTTTTCGACGAAGACGACGATGCCGTCGTTGTCGTCGTCGTAGTCGTTCCCTCTCGTTTATCGTGGAACGTCGATCGTCGCCGCGAGCAGAAGACTGCAATTTTGAAGCGAAGGCTCTCTTTGCGTAGCTTTTTCCTGCCTTTCATTCCTTCTCTCTCGCCCTTCTTTAACATCGTCGCGTACCTCTTATCACGTTTATCGTACTTTTCGTTTCTGACACGTTTGCGTGAAAGTCATTCCCCAATCGATAACCAATGTCTGGTTGCCGCGGTTTCGTAAAATGCTGCACACGTTGGGAAGTATGTTTTTCTCTTTCTCTCTCTCTCTCTTTCTTTTTCCTTACTTACGATGACGTTTTCACAGATGAGTTCTTGGCATCGCCAACAATCACGCTTTCTGCTCGCGACGTTTTCTTAGATTTGCATTAGATTCGTGTTCGTGAATATGTCTGCTCGAGCGTACTATCGATCGTCATGCGTATCGGTACAACTGATAAGCTTACCAGTAAGTTTATTGCATTTCGCGTGTGTTTAAGTTCACTACTTTCAGCTGAGTTTGTTGAAATAGATTTTAAGAGCTCTGTGGGAAGCTGGCACCCCCAAGTACGAATGAAGTAAACGCACTTACGTGTGTAGTGACGAATTTTTAAACTTTAATTTGTTTATAACTTTTTTTTGAAAAGTGGACAAAAGAAAATTATGAGTGCACAAACACATGGTGGACAATCGAATTTCGTATGTAATTCAGAAGATTATTCACATGGGGGTGTTACAATTTTTTTATTTACTTATAATTTTTTTTCAAGAATGGATAAAAATTTTTTTTTGGTGGACAAATGGTGGACAATCGAATGCAATGTTAATTTTATCAAAATTTGTATTTGGGAGTGCCAGCTTTACAAACCTGATTTTAGGTCCCACTTTAGAGAAGTATGTAGTCGAACATATTGGTGCTTATATATTGCACAATTTTTTAAAACATAAACAACAATTTATATATATATATATATTTATTGGAATTTTTATCACGTGTTGATATTTCTTAAATTATAAAATTACCTTAACTAAGTTGACTTAAAACTCTACGATGAATTAGATTTATTATTACATTTACATTAATTTATCAAAACGAGTATCAGTTAAGTTATTGAAGTTGAACAGAGTAGATATAATTCTCAGTTTTGCTGAATTATGATTCTGCAGTTTATATATTTATATATATATATATATATAAACTAAAGACATATATATTTGTATATACTATATATAGTCTTTAGTTTAGAGATAGTACTTAGCTCTTGGACAGTTTGTATCCTTTAGTGATAGATTCCTGAAAGCATTGGAATAACGTTTAAGCACAAGGGGTGATGACAAGTATTTCGATTAATTTGATAGTTATATAGCGTACGTTGTGCTCTATAATATTGTTGAGTATTTCCTGAAATTTGAGGCATGCTTTGAAAATCAGTATATATTTGAGGTTTTATTTAATGTAAAAAACAAACATTCTCTAGAGAGAGTGCCTCTTCTCTTTGTCGCGTAATAATGGATAATAAAGATATAGTTATAATGAAAGTGCCGTTGGACGGCAGTTCTCCATTTTTTCGTTCTCGTTTAAACCTGCGATCTTTTAACCATCGTATTTTTGTAACTTTAATTATCACGTGTTTTCTCGCAATTCCGGGCTACTGGGATTTTCTATAGACGGTTATATATGTATACACTCAACCATTTACCGGCGGGCCCATTTACCGCTTGGCGTACTAAACGTAGTTATTCACGATAGGAGAGGCGCAACGAGCCCGTTCAATCTCCATTGGGAATTTGGTACGGCCAGCTAATTTCGGAGTCTGTTATCGACGTCGTAGGATTTTCGACTCTCATTTATTTCTGGCTTCCAGCTCGTCGCAAATGCCTCTTCCGCGGCGCAAGTTTGTTTTGTTAGCTATAAAATATCGATAGTTGATGAAGATAAGATATTTATTAGACCATATAAAAGAACGAAAGTTTGTAATCCTTGAAAACTTTTGTTGAGTGATCGACTGTATTCGTACATTGAAAAGAGCTCCCTATTACGATGAAATTCGAGACAAGAGAAGTTTCATTAATCGCTCCGAGATTGCTTCCATATACAATTCTATCGTCACTTCACCTTATTTAATAATGAAATTTATCGGATTGTCACTTGTTAAGTGATGTAAAATAAGATTGAAAACGATAATCATCTTCAAGTTTAATGTGTGAATGTCGAAGTTGTATGCCGTCCTGTTTAATTTTAACATTATTGAGGAAGAAGGAACGTTTTATGCTCAGCTATTTCTAATAAAACTTTCATTATCTTTATTAGTCTTATTTTCATTATTATGGTAATAAGATTATAAAAGAGAGATAGCATAATCATTAAATGAAGTTTCTGTTGTAATATAACAATATTTAAAAAAAGATATGCTTAAAGGAAAATTTAATATCAGGAAATTGTGGGAGGACGAAGATGAATTTATTCAAAGGGATATAAAAAATTTGAAGATAAAGTCATAATAATATCTTTTATTTATCTTATCTTTATTTTTATTATACTTAATATATCAATATTGTTAAGATTCTAGATGACGGGAAATTGTAATATACATATATATATAGGTAATTCACATTAAGTATGGAAATATATATGTATACTATATATAGAAATATTGATAACATTGGTCTCAGAATGGAAATGAATGTATTCCTTAAAAGTTAATTAGGGGAATATATTTTTAGCCACGCGATTCAATTAGAAATGAAAATAATTGGATTATTTTATCAATGTTGTTTGCAGTCTTCAACGAATATCGTTTAACTTTTCTGCGGTGATAACTCTCAACCTATTTTAAGCATCCAATTATCGTCTATTGCGCTTAGGGCTCGCATTCGTCTCTCACTTGATTATTCATTTCTCTGTCGATTTTTTGAATCGGATTTGCATTAAAAGCCAGTCTTTTTTTCATTGCTGTACTGTAGGTCTCTTTACTTTTGAACATTTTACCTTGTGATTATTTTAATCCCCCTTTCCTGGCTTTTCCTTTTATTCTTTTCGCAATTATTATTAAAAATTCTTGTAGTTTTGCTCCATTCTTCGAGTTTTCTACTTAATAGGATTTTTTCTCAAAATTAATCGCTTTATCATTTTCATTAATACATCGTGTAGATAATTTACATTTACTTAATTCTAATATTTTATATATTAATTGTATATTTTGTATACAAAATATTAATATTAGATGGATTTTGTGAGTTTAAATATTGATGACTTGATCTTCTCGATAGAAACTATTAATTTATGTGTGTTGAACGTAAAAAGCAAATTGAAGATTAGAAATATTTCTTTGTATCGTAAAAGATTCGTCATTTTGAGTCTGTCTAGCGTAACAATGCTTCGCGCAGAAAGTAGACAGATCATATTTGCCCGTCCAACAAAGTACACGTCTTCACGCAAACGTGCTCTTTTTGCGGGGACGACTCTCCTTCGGCTCTGTACACTTCGCGATAGTAACATTTGCCGCAATAACAAACAGAGTAATAGTACCATAAACCTCGCTCGGAATACCCCTCTGTCTACCCCAAAATATAAAAATATGAAACGTCTTTGTTAGAGAGCTTTCGTCGAGATTTTCTACATTTATGTTCTCTTTTGCCTCTTTCTCGCCTCTCATACTATAGTTGTTTTTTTTTTTCTGACACTCTCAGCTATGCTCAGCTATTCCTACTTCTCTTTTTCCATTCTTCTTCTTCGTCGACCGTATCATCCATCCCATTTGTTCGTTTCATCCTCTTGTCTCTTCTCTTTCCTCGATGATCTCACCTTTCTCTCTCTCTCCCCCCCCCTCTCTCTCTCTCTCTCTCTCTCTCTCTCTCTCTCTCCTCGTCATCTCTCCACACTGAAATTTTTATGGCGTGTCCAATTTCCGACGTGGCTAATAGGCATTAAAGCTGACGGACTGACGTTCTCTGTTTAAAGCACAGGACGGACAAAAAGCGCAAACGAAAGCGGGATTCGCGAAGAGAACGAAATTGTGCGTAAAAAATGGAAATATCCCCACAGAATATTCACAATGCCTTCCTTATAATTAGTTTCATACCTTAGGAGAGTCACACTATTATAATGCTTATTTATTTTTATAGACGTGGATAATCGTCTTCTTCTACGAAGGTTATAGTTTGATTTTAACGAATTTTCTCATTAGAAATATGAGAGATAGTTATAAATTCGATGCGAGGTATAAGTCATGGCTATTATTATACAGAAATTAAGAAAACCGAATGTACATTTATGTAACATCGTTTTATTTTTTAAATTTTAAATGTAAAATTGATAGAGAATTATTTTGATTTTTTAATGATCAATGTGCTACAATAGATATCGTTTGAAATATCATTTTTATTTATTATAATTTGAAACGTAGAATTGCATCGTAGATGCGTAATTATTTAGCTTTGATTAAAAAAAAAAAGTGAAATATTACATCGTTGTATGTGCGTGATTTGAGATTTTAGTTTAATCGTGGCTCGTGAAATTTGCCATTCAACGCGTTTGCGCGACGCAAAGTGAATCCATTAGACTCCAGCAATCGCATAAATTTCTACTTTACGCATCCAGCTGAAGTTTTTGAATCGACGGCGACGAGAAACGATCGATCGTCGGTGAACCGTCGGCGCCACGGCGGGGATCGATGACGCAAAGTAAAAAGACCAGCAGTCGCATTTATTTTCGGTGCTTCGCGCTTTTGGCTCCGGCCAATGGGAGGGAGGGGGTAAATCCGGAGAAAATAATTAATTAAAAGTCGGCGCACACTTAATGGGTTACAGATTAATGCTCGGTGTTGCGCAGCACTGTTTACTCTACAGCGGCCGGAGTAATAAATCAGTGTCTTATCGGTGAGGAAAAGCTCCGCGGCCAACGTTAAGAATACTCATTTTCAAGACGCCGCTAGTTTGCACGTCGATCGCGGGTGATCGATCCTCGTTCGTTCTATGACGTGAAAAATTTGGCGGTGAATCCGCAACCGCATGTCGAAAGACGTGAGCAATTTGGCGTGAATCCAACGATCGCGTAACGAACGGGGACAAAATCGCAATCGACGGAAGAGAACGGACGAAATTCGTAATGAAATTTACCTTCAATCCAATCCATCGAGTGGCAGATATGAGCCAGATATTCGTTACGCCAAACAATTTATTTTGCGGTATTGTTTGTCAGAACTATCATTGCTTGTCGTTAGTTTTATCCAGATGCTCGTTTTTTCTTTCAATAACAGCGAGTGTCTGATTTCTTGGAGGAAAAGTACGTCAACGTGGCGCGATTCTGGGATGTCGGCAATTTCCGAGGCATTTCATGCTCAGAAGTTGTACGTGAAATGTTTCCCAAGTTCGCGCCGAGTTCTACTACCCGCGAATATCGACGAAACCGCGACGCAACTATCGAGGCGTTTGCCAGCGATGACGTATTTTTATAGCGACGATGACTTACGCCGCCAATGCCGTTTCCACTTGCGATTCTTATTTCACCGCTGGCGGGTGCAGGCGGAGGAAGTTTCCGTTTCGCATAGGGTGTCTGTAAGAGTTACCGCGACGATTCCATACATTTCCCACGTCGCCGGCGCGCGCGCGCCTCGTAACGCGAATAAACAAGTTTCCGAGCCTGTAAGTCAAACGTCCAAACACGTCGTTGCAGTTTCGTGCTGCCTCGTCGGAGCGGAAGTTACTCGAATATCGCGGAGAGAGTTTAAGCTAGGAGGCGTCGGGATGGTATAAGGGCGACGAGAAACGCGCCACGGGTGGAGACGATAGGTGATGGCGAGGGGTGAGGCATCGATTTTCCACCATTACATTTCCGTCTTGCGGCGCCTCGAAATTGCACGGAGCGACAGATATCGCGGTTCCGCGATCAGTCCGCGCCGCTTCTATATGTAGGGCAAACTACGGGATAATCTCGCGGCACGGCTTGTTTCGTAATACCCGGTTAAATCGAATAACTCCCGCGACTCCTTATCCGTGTACCCAGGGCTAATGCAGAATTTCCCTAATAGTAATGCCGCTTTCTTAATTACCGTGCCACGTTCGTGCGCGTACATCGCTAATAATCGCACGTACACCGCTAATAAACGCGTTCGCGCACTCGGTCAATTTCGCCACGATTATTACCGACGCGATTAATTCTTCATTTATTCGAATCTTTGATGTGTTTCCCGTGGCACGAATAACATCTGCCGAATGTTTGTTTGAACTATAGATAGATCGTTATAATTAATAAAACGTTTTTTTTTTATTTTTTCAGGGTCTCTTATAAATTTGTTTAAAAGCGATACCGCGAATACTAGAAATTATACGTTCGAAACGTAGGACTAAACATCCATGTATTCAACATTGTTATCTGTATCTTATTTTACGTTTTCATTACTTAACAATTCGGACATTTTTCGTGTACGTTTCTGCAACGATCTTAACTCAGTTAAATGAACGAAAGTATCGGAGAATCAATTCAGTAATACGCCCCAAGGTTTAATTAATATTCTCCTCGACGATTTGCTTCTCTCGCGAAGAATACCTTTATTTCTCGGGAAATATTCAATAATAAGAAAATACCGCGCCGTTGTATCACGAACACGAACACCTCGCCGCAATAAATCACGAGGGAGATATCGAACGCGCATATTTGCTGCAAGCTCTGGCTTTATCGAGGGGCTAACGTAACGACACGCGTCGTATTCAAGGTGTCCCTCTTCTTATCGTTGCCTCTTGAGACCTCCAGGGGGTAGCGTTTTATCAATTTCTTTTCTCCCCTTTAACCCCTTCGTTGTCCTCCATCCCTGGCCTCGGGATGCATCGGGACCACATAGCGCGAGTTTTCGTGACAAGAGGACGGTCTAGACATTGATTGAAAGCCTCGGCCTAAAGCGCTCGCCCTCTTCCTCCCGATCCCACCTCGTGCGTCAATCGCGGCTTGATTAAATTTACGGCTGGTAAAAAGAGCCGTATGTAGCAGCCTCTCTTGTTGATGGAGGAAGGGCTACGGCTCGTAAAGCACACACGGACACTTTTGTCTTCGTCCCTTTTGACTTCGCTTACAAATTAAGGACTACGTATAGTCTTAACGCACGCAATGGCACGATGGAGTGGTGGATGACTCTTCGGTTCGCTCGTTCCTCCAGCTGCATCCCCCTTTTCTCCCTTCAGCATAGCCATTTTATTCTATTTTCCTTTTAACTACCTGCTGGGTATTCGGATATACTGCACGATATCTACGATCCAGGGGTGAGAAAGGCTCCAGCTCTCTATATCGTAAAAGTGGTTGTTCGGCGAGCCGTGCACTCGTTTCACATATTATTACTGTGTACGCGTGCTCGTACTTCTTGCCTGTCTGTTCTTCTGTTACTTCGACACCGACCTTCTCGTATCTATTTGCTCTCTTTGCGCTTGCCGAGGTTTTTCCTGCTTCTTGCGCTCGTTCGCGACGCGACGCGTCGTGATACGCCCGTTACTTTTTACTTTCCTCGCGACCGTAAAACCGCGACTAATAGCCTCGGTCGGATTTTTCGACAATAATAAAAGGGGAATGGAACGCGTGCAAACGACATTATCGATACGCGCATCGAGGTTCCAGTAGCCGCAATCTTCCTTTTAGCGAGACTCGTAGAATTTCTTGTAGATTGCTCGTGATACGCTCATCACAAGAATGCGAGGGGATATAACCACTATCTGAAATATTGTCCCACAGATTATATGATGATTTCATTTAATTTTATATAATTTTATTTAATGACAAATAATTTTCCTCACTATATGCGGTCATTTTAAATTTTATAATGATTTTACAAACTCCGTCCCACGATTATTACCCCTTCACAAGAATGCAACGTTTAGACGATAGAGTAGACGAGAGCAGAGGAGAATCTTGAAATATCAATTTATTTACAAACAACAACTTTATTAACTGATATTTGTTATGAAGTATGGGAGCACACAGTGCACCCATCGACATCAATAAATAGCGACTTTTCTAATAATTTAACAGGATTATTATTTCATTTTTTGAAATAGTACAAATATTTCACTGCAAATTTCTCATAAACTGATATAGATGAACAAAATAGATACTCCATGTATGCACTCTTTCTGTTACTATATTATGTATTACGAATATTACATTACATTAGCTCTATTTCTATTTAAATAGATGATTCTGGAAAAAAAAATGACACGGTAGAATAAGGGATTTTTCATCGTCCACAGAAATAACGATGTTCTATTCAGTGTATAAAGATCACTATTGTATTCGTTGTACTTTGTGCAGGGGGATAATTGACACGATACACCGATACGTATTCCCGTACAGCGATTGGCGTACATCCGTATGCACCGACTGAATCTGCAATTACAATCGGGCGCAGTTCTCGAATCCATTAGTCACCTTCGCAGCGGGCTGGAATCGGTTTCGGAACGGTTCGTGAAAGAGCACGGAGAGTAGGCAAGATCGGAGTGAAGCGATCAGGACGCTAATGACTGGGATTACTTCTTGAGAGATATTGCGTCTTCTCTTTTCCTCTCCGCCTTGTTCTCCGCCGTGCCTCGTTTATTTCTATTTCTTTTCGATTTCGATGCTCCGCGTGCCGCCGCGACGAATATCGATGAACCGACACGAGGTATCGTTCATTCGCGCGTTCTTCCTTTTCGCCTTCGTCTGAGATTCGTGGGAGTCATGTCACGCTGCATCGGCCGGATTTAGATAAGAAAAGGATGCTGAAAGCATCGCGCGCGTGTGTATGTGTGTGTGTGTGTGCAGATACATACGAAGGCAACGCCCCATGAGAAGGAGCGAAAAAATAGCGACAACTCTGATTTTTTTTAAAGCTATGTTATATATGACTTGTTTCCTTTTAAATACGGATTTACTTTCCACGTTGTGTCTAATGAATATGTGTAATTTATGGATATTACAAATATATATCAATTTACTGTTTAAGCCACATTATTATTATATCAGCATATTAAATCGCAAATTTGCGAAATTGATAGGATTAGCTTTTGTGCACATGTATGTTACAACGTGATAGGATTTTCGAAAAGTTTAATGTATTCATAAGCAATAAGGATATAACGAAATTTTATAAATAATGAAATGTTGTCTTAATAATTTTTTTTTTAGAAATAATAATATAAAATGATAACGAATAATTTTTTCTCATCGACTATGTTATTTCATACTTTCACGTACTTTTTTATGATTTATTTTCATTAATCTGTTCTTCTTTCACATTTGTCGTGTTATATTCACTCATACTTAAGAAATGAGATTATTGAAATGCAAATACAGATTTATTTCAGCTGATTTATTAATAGCATGGCAATCAATTTGTTTGTACAGCAGTATACATTGAAAACAAAGTAATTGAATTGTACATGCTTTTTAATGTATTTATGAACATAAAATATTCCTGTAACAGATAATTATACGTGTTATAATTAAGTAAATAACGTTAACCTTTCACATTTTGTCAATTCCCAAATGTTTCACTACTTTTTAAAAATTATCCGCACTTTGTGATATGCAAATATTTTGCAAAGTACAGATAATAACTCCAATTTTCAAGTCTGTACTTTTTATCTTATAAATGACACTGTTAACGGACCCAGAACTCTATGGGTTGGACGTGACTGTGCGAGCACAAGCTCGGTAGAAATCTTCTTATTCGCCGTCAAGATATATCTCGCTCTACTTTGCATTTTCCATCACGCGCCATTTTGGAGCCGTCGGTTCGCCGTGTCCTTTTACGTGCGCTTCTTCCTTTCGGACCTCCTCGCGCAATCTTTACTCTTTGCGAATTCATGCTAGCAATTTTTGCATACAACTCAATTTTGTTTATCCATACGAGATGGCAATTTTAAATTTTACTAATGAAAATAGTCATTTAATATAACAGTATCTTAAAGTGTACACCAATTTTAAGAATCTTTTTATAAAATGAAGCGATTGAGTGTAAAAGTATTCTCTTAATTAGAGAGAGAGTAACTAAAAACTAAATAAAGCAGATTATTGTATATAAGAGATGTAAATATAATTAATTACATATAAAAGGATGGATATCTGTTATATAATTCTGTTTTAGAAATTAATTTTATTATCATGTATTACATTTTATAATTTCATTATATGAATTAGGTGATGTAGCATATATGAAACGTGAGATTTACAACATTTGTGGATAATATTGTGGAAAATGATATTAAGAAAAAA
This sequence comes from Cyphomyrmex costatus, assembly GCF_001594065.2. Taxonomy (NCBI): domain Eukaryota; kingdom Metazoa; phylum Arthropoda; class Insecta; order Hymenoptera; family Formicidae; genus Cyphomyrmex; species Cyphomyrmex costatus. Next base: position 1,256,206 of record NW_017275207.1, read on the forward strand.
AATACATGAGAAATATTGGCATATTGATAGTTAAATGAAAAGATAGATTTTCAGCGTTTTGTTCATATTAAAAGAATATTTCGTGGCAAGTACGTTCGGGAGAATATAACAGACGGATCGTATTTTGGCGTACGAATCTTCCGGCGATAGTCTTCAATGGGCCAAATAGAGAGAGAAAGAGAGAGAGCGCGCTTTATTACACAGGTTCGCGGTAATTCAGCCGAAATCCCGCCGCCGTTCGTTCCGGCGATCGGAAGTAAATCAGCGAGCGGTAGTAATAGAAGTTGCGCGATTAGTCGAGCGAACGTGACGCACGAGCGTGACCTCGGTAAGAACCTTCCTTTTCTTTGCGCGCAAAGCGGCCTCATTCTACTTTGCATTTCCCATCATGCGGCTCTTTGGTCCGCTCGTTCTTTCGTGCCCCTTTCGCTTCTCTCTTTCGCGCTCTCTTCCTTGAGAAGTGCTCTTTCTTCGCGGGACCGACGCGTTCTCCTTCTCGATCCTTTTCTTTTCTCTCTCGGCGCTTCCCCGTCTCCCTTCCATCCTTCCTTCACCCCTTCGCTCTTTTCCACCTCCTCTTCCGCTCTCCTCTACCTCTCCTCTCTATCAATTTATTTTTCTCTCTTCGGAGCAGTGGACCGCGTAACGAGCAACGTAAATCAATCGGCTGGCATTGTGGCTTCGTTCCTTCGACAGTGGTTCTCGATCTTTGCATCGGAACGATATATGGAACCTGTTCTATCAAGCTAAAGTCGCTCTTGTGTTGGGATGTTTCTTTGTATATATCTGCGTTCTCAAATACCTTCGAACTTTGTCGAAATTGTCGGGCCAGTTATTCTTATAAATTACTGCAATTATAAGATTACATGTGTAGCGCATATAATTATTTTAATCTTCAAAATAAAAGAAGGTAAATCTTCATTATTAAAGAAAACGTATATGATTAAATATATTGTTACATTAATTGGAGACATTTAAAATGTATTACAGTGATAAAGAAAATTATTACAATTAGCTCAAGTTCCGTTTAATCTTTTCCATATACATACTTATACATATGTAGAATGTATGATTAATCATGATAATGGTTGCTGTAATTGAATATATCTCTAACGAATGTCAACGAGTGTCAACGAGTGTTTAAAGCTACACTTCGCAATTATAAGCCTTAAAGATTTTTTAAGCGTCCATTTTATTAGGTTCTAATTTTAGAAGACAACAAATTGCATTTTTTTTTTATTTGTATTTACAGTTAATAGCAATCAATGTTAATGATATATAATACAAAATGTCAAAAAGATAAGAATATCTGGACAAATGATAGACATACCAAATGATTTCTTCAGAAGCTGCTTCATCTATCGAATATCTAATGAAATCTTTACCGTGAGAGAGTAACATGTACGTCTCGGATCCGATTTTTAGAGATCAATTTCTTCTACCGAAACATTACTCAATTTGCGAATTGGACGATCGCGCGAAACTAGGAGGGAAAATAAAAGAAGAGTGGACAGGAGGTTAAATGGGAGAAGAGGGTAAGGACGATGGTTCGCTACGATCGCTGGGGTGAGAGGTATCTTCGACCAGAGCCGTGCGAAGTTGAGCATCGTTTTGCTCCGGTTTTCTACGTGCCAAATGCTTTAAGGGACCTGCCTATTTTCAGAGACGAGAACTCATCGGTTTCCTGCGGAAATCGAATATTTTCAACGGCATTTTCCTTCGCTCTTCTGCTTTGCGGTCGCGAGTGGATGAAAAAAAAAAAGAGAAAAGTGAGAGAGGTATCACTTTCTGACCCGCGTAACAGAAGTTTCGTCGTAACTTCTCTCGTCACTTGTATCTGCTCACGAAGAAATATTTTCTTCTTACGTGTAAAGCGTTTATGATCTTAGTAAGTTTTTCTGATTAATCATTTTTATTGTTCGTATTATATGTGGATACGTTTTAAAAATATTGTAAGTTAAATTAGTATTTTTTTCATTTCAGTTTTTTAACTTTATTTATATGAAGCTTATTATATTTCGTTATAAGTTTAATCTCGGTTAAAATTCACTTCAGGTTTTTTATTTTTAATATATCTTAATTACAGATTGTTAATAAATACATTATAAAGCGCAAAAAAAATTATTTCAGTATATTAAAAAATTTATTTAAACACTGATAAAATAATTATATTAAATCATCAAAATAATTACATAAGACGCTTAGTCATTGTATAACAACGCTCCATCAAGTTTGACATTTAATTATTTTAATCGTCCAATAAAATTATTTTTAGATTTATGGGGGGTACTACATACGCAGTATATAAAATTCACATAATTATAAAAAGCACTGTGATCCAGCTTCGACCGTAAAATGGCTTTCTTCTTCTAATCTATTATTGTTTATCAATTGTACGGTCTTAAAGATATTCTAGTATTTTTAGATTTACTTAAATTTTTAGATACTTCGACAAAATGATTCTTTCCGTGAGGATCATCACGCTGTAAAATTCAGATCTTAAGGAATATTTGACACGGACTATAAAGCGTTTAATGCGATCTTTAAAGGAGGAGAATATACCAAAGGATGAAATTAGAAGCGTTTTACATAACGTTATTTAATGGTATGTCTCAGAGATAGCAAAGAGAGAAAATACTCAGAAACGGAAAAGGAGTGGTATTTTTTAATTTTTTCAGTTAGTTTAATTTCCGAAAAAATCAATTTTATGATAGAAGAATTTGTGGAGAAAAAATGCATCTGTGATTTAGGATATTCGTAGGATATTTATATATGGACATACTTTTATTTTGAATACTTGAAGTATTTGGAAGCATTGTTACCACATTGTTTCGTTTCGTCCCAGTCTGCGTGAAATGAGTAAAAATATAATTATCATTACACTATTCTCTTTATGGCATATTGCGCACCGTTAATTTAATGGAATTATGCGATAAGCGCTTCGACGGGAACAAATAATTTATACCATGCACATTTGACTCCGGTTATAAACTGGTTACGGTGTCGCGCACCGGTGGGATACGTGCCGAAGAAAGAAATACGAAATTAAAAGCGTTTTATGTGAGCGTGGCTTAATACCGTGCCTCACAGTCTATGAGGGAGGATAAGGACGAAGAGAATGGAGGACCATAAGGGCGAAGATAAAGGGAGCCAGCTTGAGACAGGGGAGAGAAGAGAGTAGACAAGGCTGGTTTATGTAAGGTTCATGGGACCGGACCTCGTTTCGGTTTGACTCGAGTATGCGCCCGGACTCGATGTCGAAGCCGACGTCTTTTTTCCCTCCTTTCTTTCCTTCCTCCCCACCTTCCTTCCCCGTCTCTTTTTTTGCTCTTCCCCCGACTCCTTCTCTCTTCTCGTCCATCAACTCGCCCTTCTCGTACCTCTAGTTTCCGCTCACCTTCGTTAACTCGGCTGCTTAATGCGATTTTAGGATCTCGCAGCGATTTTCGTCGAGGAGCGACAGTCTCGCGATTTGCCCGGGAATTTTTTACAATCTCGCTTGCATCAACTTTAGATTGAACCACCGGCATTCAATGGAATTTATTGATTTTTATATAAATGCAATTGAAAATTTATAAGGACTTTTCTTTTTTTTTTAAATTTTTTTTAGATATATTTATTTCTCTATCTTTTAAAACAGTATATAGTATAAAAATATAATATTAATATCTTTTAAATAAAGGAAATTAGGTTAACAATCGAAATTCTGATTACGGACAAAAATAGTCTTGAGTTAGCTTTCAGCGGTATTCAGAGTTTCTAGGATCAAAAAGACACGCTTATTGAAATGACGTTTATGATGATTCGATGAGGACGCCGGATGATTTGAGGGCACGTCAGATCGTGGACGAATAGGTTTTCGACAGTTCGCTCAATCGACCATCTCGTCGAGACGGAATATTGATGTCGGTGTTTTGATTTGCCTCGCACGGCGCAAGGTAAATTCGTCAAATCCGCGATTTGGCGGCGATGAATTCACGGGATTAAATTATCACAAAAAAGCCGGGTGTGTATCCGTGCACGCGGGAATTTGCGCTACGATCGAGATGTCCGCTTTTTTTCGCAGCGTTCAATTATTCCGACGCGCTCGGCCGACTAAACCGATTACTCGTTTCGCTCGTAAAACGAAATTACGAATGACGGCTGCGTAATAGCGGCATTACTGCCTCGTTAGGGCGCGGACGAGTAACTGATCAGCTTCGAGTGCTTCTGCGTCAATTTCTTCTCGAGTGCTACCGTCGGTCTGGCGATCAAAACCGATTTTATACGGCTCATTCTAAATGACCGTCACGCCCAAAGTGAATGCGAATTGAACTTTTCTTTTTTAAGCAAATTGTTAAGAGCGAATTGCTCACGGGGTTTTCGTGACTTTCATTTTTTCCCTCTCTCGTACTCTGTAAGAGAAACGACTTTATCAAAAATTGATTTAACACTTTTTGGTAAAATCATGCTTTCATATCATGCCTTCATAAAAGTTCGGACAAGTCTTCATCTTTTACCTTACACACAGTAGACAACTTTTTAGTTGGACGTTTAAGAATCAGGGACAAACATTTTAAGCACCGTCGATTAAGTTGAAAAATGTCTGCGCGACGACGATTTTTCGTGATACGCTCGTAAGCCTGGGGGACAAACACTATTACACTATTCTAAAGCGGGAGAAATTGCATCCTGGGAGCGTAATAATTTGCTCGGCCGAGCAGCTTTAAGATGGCGCTCAGAATAAAGAAGCCTAATACACGTAAAGGTAGATATACGGTAAACGAATAACGAACGAACAGCGAATGTGGACTTCGATCGCTCGTATATTCAGTTTAATTCTTTATATATTCACTTGAGATTGAACGTTACATCTAACATTATTTAAAACATTTTTCTAAATTTAAATTCAACGTATATATATATATATGCATACTCATTGAATGTAGATACGGATTAACGTTCGCATTTATTGTTCGCTTGATTCAGATTTGTTTCACGGCGAGTAGCCTTTACTAGAGACGATAAGAAAATATTAACGGGAGACACAGAGGTTATTTCGTGTGATAGGATAAGGCGGGGGTGTTAAATAGGCCGCGTTACTCGCCATTACTTGCAATTCTCTATCATTAAGCATCCCTACCGTTCGCCACCCTTGCTCCCCTTTCCTGCAATTTGTTTCGCGCATCCCTAAGCTCGTCCTCGTTCTCGCGTTCTCGTCCTTCTCTTTGTCCCTCGACGGTGCCTCTATCCTTCTCCCGCTTCTCTTTCCGCTTTCTGTCACGGCCCCGCCCTTATTATTTCTCTTTTTGCCTTTAAACCAAAGCCGCCGGATTCGCCCTTGAGAGACTCCATATTCTCTTACTCTTCCTTCCTCCTCCGAATCTGTTAAAGGGAAATTTACATGGTTCACTCACGGTAGTCATTCCGAATGAATCATTTGCAGTGAAAAAAAGTATTAATAGATTATACATGTATTCATATTTCTCATAATGTGATTGTTCTTTATGATATTCCCACGATTTGTTTCAGATAATCGGAACGAAATATTTACACGTAATATCATACTTAATGATTCTAACGTTATGAATTAATATTTTTAATTGTTCGATATTCGACAAGAATGTGCATCGCTTGTATCATTTTCCTCTGATGACGTATCGAAAGAAAAACTTTATTCAATTCTTTTGGATAGAAATCGATAAATTCCATTGAATTCCATCAAGTTTATATTCTCATCCACAGCATAATCAAGAAGAAACTGCGTTTTGATTTGAACCGAGCAATACAGAATGTTTCTATTTGTACTAAGACGTTCCTAGAGATCACTTTGTTTCCTTTCCAATTCGCATATCTTCTCTCATGCGTATGTCGCTTTCTTCATCTCTCTTTTCGGCCTCTTTTCTCTCTGCTCCCGCAGTTCGTCCTTTATTGCGCCCCTCGCTGTTGGAACAAATAGGAATTTCAGCGGGCGGTGACGGGCCTGTAAAGCGCAACAAGTTGAGCTCCGGGCTGTATCGCAAAAAATATTTAGGAATTAAGGGGATGCGAGTCTTATATTTGTTTCAAGGATAAAGGGGATTCTGTCGAGCGAATTTTTAAAAGAGAATGATATACATCACGCCGCGGGAACCTAATTTCACATACTCGTATAGCTTCACATCCTATCAAATATCACGACAACGAAATGGAAAGTGAAAAATTCAATAATACTTTGACGTAATTGTAGTTTGAACAATTTTTGCTAATGACAGAATTTCTGAAAATTCTGATTCCCTTTTAATGACTACTAGAAGAATTAATTGTTAAGGTATCTAAAGCGCTCTAAAATAAGTAATTAATGAAGGATAAAGTTTTTGTTCTTTAGTTAGTTTCAAGTTGACGGTACTTTAATGTGAAACGTGAGATTAGCTCATCAGGATTTAACGCGAAGAATTAAAAGCTTATGCAAGAAAACGTTTTACTTAATATCCTTTTTTTTTTTTTCAAGAGAAGGACCACTTTGACTTCATCTGAAAATCAAAATAACAGAGATATTTTTTCTTACATCTGCCGCCACACGGTTTTTGAAACGCACACTTTTAGATGTTATTTTTGCGCTGCTGCTTGGAATTACAAATCGGACAGTCTGATGTTTACTTGACGCAGATATTGCAATTACAACCGTGATACGTACGTGGGCGTACCACACGTTAACGTAGCTTCGCGCCCGACTCAACGGGAGGCGTTTAAAGGACCATGAAGTAACTCGTTTTTTCCCCGGCTGGTATTTCTTTTTATGTCATTTATCCCCTTGGCTACTAAACCTTTCTCTTTTCCGATGTCGAATGACGAACTACCGAGCCGCGAAAGTATCTCGTCGCGATGAAACGACTCATGAGATGTCGCCAAGCGCTCGTAAAAACGCACAATACGTGCTCGGGCTGTATGCAGTCTGGGGATATTTACGATAGCATTGAAATATCCGCGATATTATCGAAGTAATGATACGTGTGCTGTGTGATAGAGCAATCTGTTTGCATTTATGTTTATCTTACATTTATTTGATGTTAATTAGAAATAAATTGTCAATGATAATAATATACTTGCTATTATACAATATGTTTCTTCCAATTTTATAGTGAGTATCGTAATGCCGTTACTCATTTATTAATCACATCAATGTTGACTCAAATTTTTCTTAATGAAAATTTTTAACTTAGTAAATAGAATGAACTTTCCAATGGCAACAGAAGTTTTTAAAGGATTATCGATATTTTAATAGTATTGATTTTAGTACTCTCTAAACTTTTTAGAGTGAATGTCATTCTCTGAAGAGTGAAATGTTAATTCTTTTCTAAAGCTGGCTCAATTTTCATTCTTTAAAGTGAGATTTTATTTAAAAAAAAAATTAAAGAAATATATATTTATATAGATCTGATGAATTTAAATCTGTAAAAGATAAGTAAAATACAATCCGACTTCTATGATGATAAAAACTCGTTGAAACTTTACCAAGTATATACCAAAATTTTTTCAAACTTTTATATAATCCGGAATAGTAAAAAATTTGCTTTGTTTCTCGGAAGCTTTTATTATAGATGGAAGAGTTAAAATTCATGTTGTTGAAGGGGGGGTTAACTTGAAAAGATGATAAAAACTGATGTTTCACCATGTAGTACCGACTTGCGCTATTTTCAGCTTAATTATCACCAAACCCTTCGTTTTTTCGTCGTTCGTAATTCAAGAATTATCTAGATATTTTTATCGGGGAAGACTCCACTTGGAATTGTCTAACTCGTCCGTGGATGAGAGGTAACATAGTAGAAACAGGATACTCCGCGTACGCAGAAATTCCTCCCGGGACATGTATTGCAGCTCGAAACGGTCGGCTGTACGTGTAACATCAGCGCATTCCGACCATTAATTTGTCGTGTTTTGTCACTGCCTCGTACCGCACCGAGTCGCATCTCCGCCGTTCTTCCGCGTTTAAAGCGGCGCCGAGTTTTCGAAGTGGATAATTACGTGCCGCACGGGCTCTCTTCCCTCTGTCGCGCGCGCGAAAACGCGCCACTTGGTTCCGTTCCAGTAAGCGACTCTCTTCTTATTACTAGGAGAAACTTCAGCCGCCGCGCCAAAAAGTGACTGTACATTTCCCTTCGCGGAAATAAATTATGTCGCACGGCTACGTCGCGCGTCGCGCCGTTCGCGCTGGAAAGCGAAACGCTGGATATAATCGCATTAGTGAAAATGCTCGTTCTCCGCCCTCGTTCTGTCGACCGAACTTTATTTCATAATCGCACTTGGTTAACCAATAAGGAATTAATTGAAATTGTTGACTAGGCAATGACTGATTTTTCAAACGAGAGAAACTGTTTCGAGAGGCGGTCTTCTTCTTTTTTTTCTTTCGAATAATTGCCTTTAATTCGCGTAAAGGTCATCATTTACATTACCGCAGTGATATACGATAATGAAGTAATGTTTAAAGAAGCCTTTTTCGATTTTACGCAGAATTATATTGTAATAGCAGTTTATAATAGCCCGTCGCGAATGTGAGGTGTAAAAATTTATGACGCACTTTGAAGGCACATATCTGGAAGCAGTCCGGCGAGAATATTCGCGCTTGCCACTCGCAATTTACCTCGACATTGTGTTCGTTTGTCGCCGCACCGGTAATTCATAATATCAAGTGAAATTCGCTTTGTGTGAAAATTTGGTCTCATCGAGCCGGTGAAAGTACTCTGTTGCGTTCATATAATTCCATCAGTGATATTAAATCGACATTAAAATTATCATCGCCGAAATTGCCTGCGATAATCAGAAGTGCAGAGGTCATAAAAAAAAGGCAGAAAACAAAAAGGAGCGACAATGGCTATGGAGGAAGATTGCGACGCGATTTGCGATGCCTATCTCGGATGCGGTAATTCGGCGCGGCTTATAACTTATAACTACGCGTCGTTATGCCAGCGCATTTACGTTTGACCATCGCGATATTACGGGCATAGATGGCGGCTTCTTAGTGGGTTCTCTTTTGTGAGAACTAAAACCTGTTCACTCACCGAACCCGTGGCTTCTCGAAATCGACCAAGTTCCGTGCTCGATCGTCTTCTTTGTTCCGAGCTCGGCGATATATACCGGGTGATCTAATTAATCCCAACGAATGCGGGCGACTTGCTGTGACAAAGAGAATAATTATTAAGAGAAGAATTATCTCGTTCTAGCAGCTAATCAATGCAACGTTCAGGAATAAAAGAATATAACGTTGTAAACTGCAACGCGTTCTTAACAATAATATCGTATTATGTCATATCGCGCGCTCAATAATTGATGTAGATCGCGCTAATAATTAAACTTGGGAGTGCGCTCGAGATTGGCATTGCGTCGTGTTGCGATATTTTTATTTGTGATGCGCCCTTCGTGATTTTCAATGCGCGCACTTAAGATAGAAATTTAATAACCCAACGAATCTATGTATTTATATATTAGAGTTGTATTTAATGAAGACTGTATATACACGATGTGTGTGAAAATTTGATCTGTTCTTACGCATTTACGCGTTTAATCAATTATCGAATCGATAGCGTTATCACGAAAAAACGTACGGCATATTATCGAAGCACTCTCGTTCTAAACACGTACTGAAGCAACATCATCGTGACGCGCATACATACATAAGTATATATGTATCTTCTCTACTTGAAGAAGGTAAATTGGTTTCGTCTCGATCGATATACCACGATCCTCGCGTCTACTTATCGGGGCGCATTCGAGCCGGCATGAAGACATTTGTTCTAATTGTAAATACATGCGATTCGTAGTTGCGCTCGTGAGATCGAGTTGTGAATTGCGAGAAACGCAAATGTGTTTCTGAATTGAATTCTCTAGAGCCGAGCTTTTCGAGGAGTATTAATAAAGAAGCAATGATATATAGAAGCACTGTATAAAGTATTTATATCTATCTTAAAGAGATAAGTCGTTGCATTGTATGTAAAATATTTATATTAAGAAGAGAATAAGGGTTCGCGTCTTAATGGTAATTTATTTTCGTGAGTAACACTTCCTTTTTAATGCTTCAAAGTTTCATCCGTGCGCTTTCTGAGCAAATATTGACTAATATATCGGTAGTCTCTCTGTATTCGACACTGACTGAGTCGAAGTATCCATATTCCGTGAATTCGACTCCCTGCACCTCCGGGGACACAGTTTCACCACGGCGAGGAGGGAAAGTGCCCGATGTATGTATGCGAATGCATACGCGGGGGCGCGAACCAGCACCCACGGGCGCTCCGCGCGCGCGGCGGAACACAATATTGCGGATCAATAAACCTCAATAAAGTCAATTTCTGTCGCGGGGCATCTGAATACGGGAATTTTGTATTCCGCCGGCTAGAGGCAGAGTCGACTGGGCGGCGAGGCGCTCATGCCTCGAATACAGATTAAGTATACATTTTATATATATCGCGTCTCTCTCTCTCGTACACACCGCGCTCGCCTGCGAATATGCACGCGTATGCGTTAACTCGCACGTTCCTCGCGCTTATGCCGCTCGTCCCGAAGAAAGCGACCGAAGGAAGAGGGTTGCGTCTAAGTAGTGCTTGTTTCGCAAATCAAATTTTTTTTTCCCCGAACAATATGCAAATGGTAGAGCAGACAGTGGTGTGGGGCATATTTCTTAAAAGCGAACTCGTCTAAATTCTAAGGCAGGCAGTTCCATAAAATTTCGATCAAAATCAAACTGTGCGGTAGGAAATTCTTACATAAAAGACGACCGAGAGAAATATTGCTAAATACAGTTACGTAATCCAAATTATATAATCGAATAATATAATATGATAATTACATACGTATAATGAATTACTGGAATTTGTGTGCTGTCTCTACTAGAATATAATTTTTTATCGGCCCGCGTCGTATTTTGTTAGAGGATTGCACAATTCGACGTCTCTTGCGCAAACTAGTTTTACGACTATAACTCGTACACGCGGCTTCTCAAAATGCACGTTACGCCCGCACACGCCTAGCCGCATCTCCGCTTGTCGCTCGGTAATTTGTTTCGTGAAAACGCGCGCGGCTTTGAAGGGCTCACCCTTCGCGCAATTTTCTCAACTCGACGTACGCGGCGTGAGGAATATCAATATATCGTCCGCAAGAGAGACGCGTTCCGCAATTCTGCCAAGTTCCGCTAATAAACACGACGTGCTGTGTCGTAAGACGCGGAGGTTTTCGCCAGTTTCATACGCGGAACGAGATGCAGTTTTACCGAAGTTTCTTTCGCGCCGCGCGCGGGACATGCAATACACCCCCGGTTCTCATCGAGCAGTTCTTGCACACGCAACTGCGGTAGCGTTGCTCGGTATAACATAGAAACTGTAATCGCACGTGGAATTGGTTGCAGCAATCGATCGCACGGAAATAGAGCCTGCTTTTATTCGTAGTGCCTTCGCACGCAAGATTCAGTTATTTTGGTAATTTCCGGTTTATCCGTGCTCTAATTTAATTTTAACGTTTGTTTAGAACTTGCGTTATTTTGAAAGATTTATTCGAGAAAGACTGTACTCTCCAAATACATTGTTGTATCTCAGAGACACATAAGGTTTCGATGGAATCTGCGTTGATTTCTTAATGTATTCAGTTTTATAACAACCACCACTGAGAAAAACTTCTAATTGACAATGAATGAATCGGAAGATTCTGCAATCATATCAATTAGAATTCTGCTAGAATTATGACATATTCTACCAAAAAATTCTATCAGAAAAAGCAGAATTTCAATTAATATAACCACGCATTCTTTTTTCCAGCACGAGAAAATATTCTCTCTCTGTATTTGGTGAATATATATATATCAGTGAGGTTTTCTTTGAAACATTTCGGCGACTTCCGCGAATATTTCATCAGGAAATGAAGGAAATATCGCCTCTCTGTGTTTCTGGAGCGAAAATATTATCGAGATTTCCGTGCGCGACGAGAATGTCTCGTTTCATTACCGGAAGCTGCTAATGGAGAAGTCGCTTATAAAGACTCGCGTCTGATTACATGTATATACGAACAGGATGGAATACGATATCTGACAACTGACTGATGTTTCATGGCTCCTTCATGCTTTTAATTTGGAAAGTTCAACTGAGATTTATCCTTATTTCTCTCGCTGTTGTCACGAAGAAAGCTGCGTCTTGCGTTTTTTTTTCCTCGCACGTGGATTAAATCCAGGTCACTGGTCGTGTTTCACTTTATATAGTGTCTGTACTCAAATTGCACGGAAATAATACTCTTCCGTTGCATATTATTTCGCGCGCGATGTGTACGCGCGTGGTACACGTTTTACATTGCGCGCGACGTAGTTAATGATATTATTACGCGAAGTAACGCAGTATTACGCAATGATGAAATATAATGGGAATCGCATTACAACTTTAGCATAAGCTTGAATTATGAATGCTCGTATGGCAGCACAACAGTAATGTCGTAATTAGCTCACGTGTGAATATTATTGAATTAATTCTATCTCCCACATGAAAAACCTGTTATTCATTTGGAGAGAAATGCTTTTATTTAAAAAAAGAATAATTTTTTGATTAGCAGAGAATGATGCCTCACTCACACATTTTCATGACACGTATCTGCTACTTCAAAAGTGTTACAATAAAAAAAATTAGGTTTGCCAGAAAAAAGAGGAAAAACTTTTTTTTCTTAACTTGATAGAAAATTATTGATTAATCAAATGTAATATCGACTAAAAGAATATATTCTTAGTTCACAAATGCCATTTTTGTTTCACGATCTTTAAATTATAACATAATGATTTTTTATGAAGTTAAGTTAATTCACTTTTGATGATCGATAGGCTACTTAACTTATTCATGATATTAACTCGGAAATCACGTTTTTTTAAGTTGCGTCACTTTTAAAGTAAAAGAACGATATCAAAATTCAGCATAAATTTTGAATATAAAGCAGTTTTTCAACCTACCAAAGATATCAAACTAGTTCAATCTAGATGTTCTAAATATGTCGCCAAGATAGATTTGGAGAATGAAAATTGATTATAGTAAGGGAAAAAGTAGTTTCCAACTTTTCGTCAAGCAATCGTGTTCGAACGAAAATGCTTTCCTTGTTAGATCGGTTCTCGGCAAAACTTTGCGGATTATTTAAGAACAAGCCCATCGGGCCGCGCGAATTTGATATGTGCGTCGAGGAACGAAGCGGCAAATGGTCCAGAAAAAAAGGGATATGAACGGGAAGAAATCTTGCCGGAGGAGATTGACGGGGAAAGGAGGAGAGAGAGAGAGAGAGAGGTGATGCTCGAATAGAATGGGCTTCTATCGAGCCAAGAATATTGCCGTCTATACGCACACGGCTGACGAGTGTCGGGCCGGCTCTCCTAAATGCTTTTCGGGGGTGGCTCGAAATACTCGGCCCCGACGGCCGTAAAACTACACGGTAAAACACTTACAAACTATTGGCCGTCAGGGCATTAAATGCGGCTCACGTGCGATATAACCAGCCTCGTATATACGAATCGTAGTAAATAACTATTCGCGCTTGTGCATGTATTCCGATGCGCGCTGGCCCGAAAATATGCCAACGTGACGCACATTTTGCGAGCGTGTATGCGTGCACGTGTTTGTGCGTGGCGTGAATTGAAATCGTCAACGGACACGTTTGCCAGTTGTTACTGACGAGAGCGTGACGAAATTTCTTCTCTTAACGCGCGAAAAGGCGCCAGCGATATTTATATGATAATTTAGGAAGACCCTTTTAGTCTCTCTCTCTTTCTCTAAAAAAAGAAATATTTATTACTTTATTTCATTTTAAAATATAAGCATTTAATGTATCAGTTCTATATATACATATACATAATATAAAAAAGCGCAACTTAAAATTAAAAAAAATAGTTATTAATTTTGTTTTTATATTTTATATTTATTGGGATACGTTATATTATATCTATAAGTCATATACTCATATATAAGGAAAAAAGGACGCATTAATAAGTACTTTTTACATAATAATATATTAAAAATATTATACATAATTGCGCTTAAGCTTGTCATTGAATGAGACGTTTGTAAAGGTTCTTGTGTAAATTAATTTAATTAATAATCTTTCGCTGTTTATGGTATTTCGAAATTAAAAGCGTATTTTCTCGCAGTTGGGAGAATTATCCAAAGAACATTTATAGAGGAAAAAAAAAAAATTTCACCGAAGCGAATTTTTCCGCAACGTTTGCGAAACCATGTGATTATTGGTGGACACGACGCGATGTGATTTCGTTCTGATCGCTGGAAATATTTCGATATTAAACATATTGCTGTTTCACGGATTTGCTGGAGCGTTTAATATTTATAACGTTACGTCACACATTTGTGCGTGCATAAAAACTGAATAACGTACACTTATACGTACTCGATGTGCCAGACACTCAGACGAATACGACGATATATGCAAATGCGTTTTTATCGTTATTTATCCGCTCGCGTTCGTGGCATCGAAATTTCGAAGTTAAATTCTGGTCATTACATATGGCAACGCAATTTAACATAATTTCCTGGATACGAAATACGAAGATTCGCGCTGCACGCCTATGAATAGATCCGAATTATTCTGTAATTAATTCTGATATTTTTGCTGTTTAATCGGAAGAGAATTTTGCAGCCTTTGTCGGCTGAATTTTTGTCCGCGGGGTTGATATATAAAACATCGTAAAGTGCGTTTGCCCGGTTAATTAGCATTGGCGTTGCTCGCGTTTTCATCGACACTATTGGAACGTTTAGCGAATGCGCGCCGCGTTGATTTTAATTAAAATTACTAACTCTCGTGCTACTCTGCATAATTATTTGACAATTTGCCACGCGGACGTTGACACGCCCGGCAAGTTTTATATTCGCGATTGCATAATGCACGCGCAATGCTCGTCATTAGCGACGATAAACGATGAAAAAGGCAACAATCCCAAAACAAATGCTGATAAAAAATACCCGCGATGTAAATCAATTTGTCTGGAAAACTGTTATTATAAAATTAGTTTCCGATTGTGTGAATTTAGAGTGATTGCAAGACTTAATCGGAGAATCGATGCCTTCGTACTTCTTTTATCGAGCATCGTTAATACAGTTAATACGTTTAATGTATATATGATCCATTGCGCGCGCTAATAACGACAAAAACAGATTACGGGCTCGTTAACAGATAATGAAGGCGTTCTCTTGGCGTATAATGTCGCTGTGCAACGTAAGTGCACGATCTATCTCTCTGTTGCAGTTTAAGAGCAGAAAATAACAAAATGTATCAGGTGCACATTTCATCATCTATTTACATGTAGCTTTTTGTCGTATATATATATATATATATACACACTGTAAAAAATAAAATGTTAATTTTAACTCAAAGACGTTAAGTGGATTTTCTGAGACATGCAAAAATGTTAACATTAACACAAAAATGTTAATTTTAACATTTTTGCATGTCTCAGAAAATCCATTCAACGTATAAAAGTTAAAATTAACATTTTATTTTTTACAGTGTGTATATATATACACTTTTTGAATTTTTACCTTAATTGATCAATTCTTCGATCACTGCATTCAGAATATTTCTTCAGAAATGATGGGTTTCTATTATTGTTGTAAATATTTGATTATATATCGTAAATTGGAAAACTTTCTTGCTTTCTAACTTGTAGAAACTAGTTAAAAAATTATTTTTTTATTCTACAAATTTATTCCCGCTAATACAATATGATAACAGAGTCATTCTGACAGAAGAAACTTTTATAAAACTTGTTTAGGCACCCGACACTCGCGACTATAAAATCTTACTTCCACTTAAATTCACTCGCCGAGATTACACTGATTCATGAAATATTTACACGTTTCGCAACCTTACGAGATTACGTGAGGTCCGCGCGAATGATCTTCGATGGAAGTTTCTCCCTTTATGAGGAAAAGCGCGTTCGCTGAGTTTCGTCGTAAAAGCACGAAAGCACAGGTCGCAGAGATCGTATCGCAAGCGCGATGCAAAAATCTCGCGAATCTTGTATATTCCGGTGTATGGTACCGATGATGATTTGTTATTTCAAATGAATCGTAATGTTCGTAAAGCGCATTCGTATACTCTTTCACTCTTCCTCTCTCTTGTTCTTTCTTTTTCGTCTGTACTTGCGACCGCGTAGTCAGCGAACACCCGCGTCGTGTACGCCGTATTATCTATAGGGTGGCCACTACAAACGGTGTGGGGTCGGAACAGAGACAGCTAATTATTTAGACACGCTTGGACGCCGTCCCATCGATCACTCCCACAGGCTCTCCTCCGCCGCTTACCTTCCGTTCTTCCTATCGTTGGCTGCGCGCGTGCACGTGTCTAGCCGGAGTTTAAACTATGGAGTCGGTTACCAGCGTTCGCGAGCGCGTAAAACATATAGATCTCTGTTACATCACCACAAAAAGCGAGGTAACTGACATTTTCACGAAAATCATAGCAACTATGCATTTTCATAAATATAACATACTTTTCTGTACTTTGTAAGATTATCTTTGATATCTCTCGTTTGTAATAACGATGAAGAATAGTAAGAAAAAAATACTGCAAAATGTAATTTCTGCGATATAATATATGTTATACTTTATTTTCCGTGTTTAGAATCTACATTTCAAAAAGATGGAACACACGCGATATATAGAGAATTTCTTATTATACTTGTAAATTATACATATATTTTTTTACTAACGTGTCATTATACACTATTTAAGCGTGCTCGAGTTTAAGGGTAAACGATGAATCTTAATGTGTCAGCTGTCGTTAAAAGTGCTGACACAGTTTGAGCCGCAACTTTGAAGACGGAACGAATTTTCTATCGGCGGCGTTATTCATCAAAATGGTATACGCCTTTTTCGAGATACCCGCGTGCCTGTATGTGTGAAACGTACACAGGATATATAGTCTCACACATACATATGGCGTTGGAACACAGCACAGGAAGGTGGCACTTAGGCGGCTCGCATGTTCGTAGCGTAACCGAAGGTTCGCGCTCCGTGAAATTAAAATCAACCACCTTTAACGGTGCAATCTCTATTCTCCGAAGGCTTTTTCCGTCGCCTTTTTTTTGACCCGGGAATTCAAGAGACAATGGATTAACGTGGTGTCTATTTAAAAACGCGCGATATTACTCGAGTAATTAAAAGTTTTCGTGGCATAGCCGGTTTTCTATCGCGTTACAAAATGGGTTCTATTAATCGCCAATCTTGCTCTCAGTTTTTCCCTGTACGGCGCATTTAAGAAGGCAGCCCAGTGGAACTTGATTAATTACGTGTACATGTATGCAAATGGATTACCTTTTTATTACCGTTATTACTTTAAATGTAATAGATATGTTCCCTTGATAACGCATTTGAGGTTTTCTTGAGATGTATGTATTCCTTACCCTATCCATCTATTAATATTGATTTTATGTACGATAAAAATTAATAAATAACCAGCATTTGTGTTATTATTTAAATTTTATTAGGAATAATTTTGTCGTTTCAGTAATAAAATTAAAAAATCGCTAAATTTACGCTTCACGTAATCGACAAATATAATATATTAGAAATACAGGAATTGAAGTTTAAAAACGTAATCCATTCAAGATGTAACGAGTCATTGAGGGTCTATAAAACTTGATACGTTGTAGATGAAATACTACCACAGTATTCCATTTTCTATGGAGATAAAGTCTTCGGGACTATGACGGTACAAATTAAAACAGTCGTGATTTAACATAATTGCATTGCAGAATTGCAAAATATGTTAATTTAATACTACACATTAATTAAATGCTGTTGCAAGTAATCACTTCCATCCATCACTACAATTCGCAACTGCGTTACTCATGACGAGCACTTGATCCGCACTCTATCCAATCGTGATAAATCGAAAATCATTTTTGCGCAGTTGCCATCGAGATACATCCTCCCGTCATCCGCGGCCCATACATCAATCGCAATAGAAATTGCGGTTGCGATCGAACGTTGCTGTGTCGTAACATATATCTCACGGACGTTATGTTTTATGGGTCGTAGGTGCGACGGGCGTTAAGGTATAACGGCGTTCCTTAAGACGTATGTAAACGTCTCTTATCGAGCGCGCAGCAGACGCCGTCGAATTCGCGCCTGCGGCGGTTTACCGTTGGCTTACCGTCGAGGTATCCCCGGTCTTTTCTCGCCCTATTGCGCCGAAGATTGCTGCTTTCTCCCTGTTCGCGTCTCTCTCTCTCTCTCTCTCTCTCTTCCTCTTGGTTTTATACTGACGTTAGTTTTGTATGCGCAACGTGAGCCGCGGAATGCTCGTCGCGCGTGAGACACCGGACTGACCGCGGATTACATCCGTGATATCCGGCGCGATCGCGCCCCGGCGAAAGCTCACGAAAGCGGTTGTACTTACCTCAGGAAGTGTGATTACACGTGAGATTACGCGACGTCGAAACGGCGATCCTTACGTTTACACGACCGTGTACACGGGACAACAGAGTCGACTCTCGGGCGGAATTACAGCGTTTTCTCCGAGCTTGTCGCACACACACACTACCGCGTGATTCTTAGAAGACAACTCGTGCGAATTGCGTACCCGTGACGTCACGTCCGTTTTAACGTGTGTCGTTTCACTTGAGAAAGGGTGTCGAAACGACGGCGGATATTCGACGGTGAACATATGTTCAATTTCATTATGAATTTTAAGACGAATTTAATATAGAGTATATTTACATTTCTAAATTAAATAAGGTATTTAAAATTGAATCTAAATTTAAGGAGTAAGCTTTTATCTGGATGAAATTTTGTTTAAGATGAATTTAATACAGAATATACACTTATACCTAAATTGAATAAGACGTACCTATACTTACAAAATTGAGAATTGAATGAAATTAAAATTTAAAAAAGATCTTGCTACGCGCGGTATGTATAGTGTAGATAATCTTTAATTCTTAAATAATAATAAACGTTTAAAGCTTTGCGAAAATGTTATGTTTTCGGATTTGCTCCGAAAAATGCATCCCTCTAGATTTCGATACGAACATTAAGGATCGTTTCGTATCTCCTACGAGAACGTTACACCCGCTCGTAAAATTTTACGAGCCTTAGTTTTTCTTTTCCTCCCTCTCTCTCGATTTATTCAGCCGACACATTCATTGATTTTTTTTTCCGATGTCCGTATGTGACCCATACGCGGTTATCATGAATCGAGCATAAAACTGTGATATACCATACTCTAGCAGCATTTCCTACGTGAAATAATTGCTTTCTCTCGCAGATATGTAATTATATTGCACTGTTTATAACAGTTGACTATACGAGCAGATGACATCACATCGAGTTTACTTTACGTGCGCCAAATCTAGATGACGTCGACCTGCCTGCGGGTATAGGAAGTTTATTTGCTGTATATCACACTGCTACTATAATTTCTTCGGCGAAATCCAGTTTTGTTTCCGATACACTCAAGAATGATATTGTACGATCGTAGCGAATTTAACTTGCTATTTTTATTTGAGTTTCACTTATGCGTTTTTTAAATGGAAACATAAATTGTTGTAATTGTTAAACTATATTGTGGTCTGAATTGTGCTTCGAAAAAATAAGCATATAATTTCGGAGAATGTGATTTGAAATTGAATTTCGTTATGTCTTGACACTTTTATTTTTATGGGCCATTTCTAAGCAAAAAAAAAGAAAGTATAGGAACTTATAACTGGTATTCTAATGTTATGCATATACATATATCGTAAAAGGTACGATTTCATAAATATCTAAGATTTCTCGTAAATCTTATGGCTATTAAAAAGTTGTTTCTAAAAATATTGTATAAAATTATAAGCACTTATGAAGGACTTACAATTCTTACAAGAATATATTACGAGTCTTACGATTCTGCTTAGAACTCACGTCTTAATCTTATTGTAAGCTGTCGTTTTGATACTTGTCTCTCGTATCGGCTTCAACATAATAGGTCAAAATCACTTAGAAACTCGTTGCGGAAGGTTATCAACGAACGGTCAAAACACTGAGATGTTGACATCCTACTAGCCACGTGTTGCGAAAAAATCCAATAGCCGTAGAAATTGGCACGACGGAGCCGCGACATTCAGCCATGAAAAAGTTATGTCGAGAAAATATAAGAAGTTTTAGTCTCCATGATCTTCTTTGTTGTCGTCACTGTCGTCACTGTCATCGTCGTCGTCGTCGTCGTCGTATCGTCGTATCGTCGTTGTGTCGTCGTTGTCGACGTTGGGATGAATTCTCTGTCTCCAATGGTAGTTCTACTATTCACAACTCGCACTGGCAACGCCATTGCTTCTACGACGCGCTCATAAATAACCTCAGAGCGTACATTATTTCACCTCAGCTGCGTTCTAAGTTTTGACTTCTGACAGTGAAATACGGAATGTCAGCTGGACTGTCGGCCGTTGGCGTGATCGGGTGGGCTGTAGGCGAATCTTTACGCTTATGTCATCGCTTACATCACGCGATCGTCAATGGCTTCGATAGGAGAGCGGATGTGTCTAAAAAGTGTGTATTTCGCTGTCGAAAATGATACCAATTTTCCAAGACGTTAGGTAACCGATAATTTCCTTTTTTTAGTGCTTATCGAAGAATTTTTGTCCCCAGAATAACTCTGGAGAGGAAACTCACGCGGATGCAACTTTAATTTGACATTAGTGAAAGTAATTGAACATTTGCTAATAAATGCGCTTTTTTATATCTCGAATTAATTAAAAAGTTTGAATATGTATAAGTTTTCCGGATTGCTTTTTAATTATATATATTTTTGAATCCCGTCAGTATATCTGCTAATATAATTTCTGTCACTCAGTTTTATGACATGAATTAATTACACCTTCGTTTTGCAATATCTATATTTAAAATCAATCTGCGCTCACATAGATGAAAGAAATGTGTCGAATGGCTTGGGTAACTTTCGACGTAACACGAGCGCGGATTTCCGTATCTTCCTGTAATATCGTCCTGGGATACCGAGCGCACAATATTTCCACTGCATCGCGGGGAAAAATATATGGAAGTTCGAGAGACGAGTTTGAAATTCAGTTATCTACGAGGTGTTGTCCCATGGGGGTGGATCCACTGAGGGCCAGTTGTTTCGTATCGGAGGGATCGAGGGTGTGATGCGTGCCGGGGACGGTCTAAATCAAAAAGAATATTTGCATCGATAAAACTTTCGGTGGAATTCAGTTTTCTTTGACGTGAGTCCTCGCGAGAGTTTTTCCATGCTTGTCGACCGGGAATTCGAAGTGTATACTCTCGGTCAGAATATTTTTTGATGCGTGCTTGTGTTTGCCACAAAAATATAAAATTGAGAAAAATTTGCATCGCGAAATAAGTTAGGCAAAACATATTCTAGATTTTAAAATCCTCCGATTTTGAAAATTCTTCAATGGTCGAAATTTTTGACAAAGTGAAGCTTGATTTTTTAAATTATGAATATACGTTACTGTTTTACTATATTATTCCTGAAAATAAATTCTTTTGTGCTTTAAATTATCTAAAAAATAACGGTGTAGATATAATGCAGTGTTTACATTAATTCTCATCGTGTTGATGTTAATTAACATTATCAAAAATTTATGTGATTGAAGTTTGGATCGTTCTTCGAGCGAAACAATTGACGATCACTCATATGTGACCAAAAATTATAAACGTATATGTCGAAGCGTTTCAAAACAGAAGGTAAAGTTGCGAACACAATCTCTGAAAACATTGAGGAATAAAAAATTTACATAATCTCGGATGTTAAATCCACATCAATTCAATATTACAATTTTTGAATACTATTTTGAGATGATTTATATGTATATGCATATAGCGATTCAATTTGTAATCACTTTGTCGAAATTACGAAGTAATATTTTGTCTTGGCAAAAATGTAGTTTGTCTGTTGAAAAATATAATATGGTAATAAAACTATAAATTATTATTTAAGTTTTCAAGCTTCGTACAGTTAGCATTTTTTAACGCCAGAAACTTTTTGTAAATAAAAAAACTTTATGTAACAATCATTTAAAAGAAAAATGGTTATAAGAAGAACGTTTATATACATGAGTTCTTTATTGTATTCAAGATAAGCTTTATATGTTCGAATTGTGTGTATTAAATAGTGTTTAAAGATTCTTGCAGTTAGGTAACTGTTACAGAAGCGTACGAGAGTGTGCGGAGGATATTGGGTGCCGGTGGGCTAGGTTAACGACTTCCTGATGAGGCAATGTAGACCGCAACTTCTTCGTAATGGACTCCCGTGTCCCCCAATATCGTACTTAAAGTGGCTTCGCAAAGCCACCGTACCCCCGACAAGGCGTCTTATGAAAGGTCACCCTGACTATCAGAGATATCGGTGCAATTTGTAGCTTCTGATGTCCTCGTGATTCCTGATGCCGCTCGTGTTCTGCTGATAGCCTCGTCGTTTCCGTTACTAAGTTGATACCGTTCAACTATTTTAGTCATTCACACCGGTGCATTAGAAGTTGTCAACTCACAAGATAATTTTGTTACATAAAATTCTAAAATGAAGCATAGTTATTTAAAGAAAAGCAGATTTTCAACATTTGGGATGTAAAAAATGATCGATTTTGGACGATTGGTGATATTGCACATTGATTTTTTTTTTTTTAATAAAAAGATATTGATTTTGAGCGTAGAATTTGTGACTCATGTAATTTTTTGGATTGTCTCGCTTAAAGATTTCAAGTATTGAAACTGCAGTTTAATAATCGAACTGCATGTGTCATCGCGCTCCGAAATGTACTTATTCGATAATATTTTTAACGACAACCATATCGTCGCGATGAGAGAAGTTTCGAGAGAATCTCCAAGCTTTCGTCGCAATCTATCTCGTCCCATTTTGACGAGCTCGTACCAGAATTGGTATACCGGCAGTTAGTTTGCGCATACATAGACGACTGAGAGGAACGAACTAACTTATTTCATTGACAAGCGCGAGTAAGATCAAAATGCGTTCGAACTTTCGTTCCGTAAGTTAAACGGCACTTAAAGTCAAGACGAATTAGCGATGAATCCACGCCTCCTTGAAATGGAATATTTTACGAATTCACCTCGTTAAATTGCATCGATTCGGCTCGGCTGAAAATATAAATACGCGTCTGCAACTTTTCGGCACATTGCGAGTGCTCATGCATTTTGTACGTTTGCTAATATAAACCCAGTCTCGAGCGCGCCGCTCCGTCTGCGATTAATTACATTGCCGCACGAAATGAACTTGCGGGAGTATCTGCAGTTTACTGATTTCTAAATCTTTTTATATACTGCCCGTAATTACTAGTCGCGAAAAATTGCAAAGCGCATTAAATGTTTGAACAAATGATAAATATGACATATGGCTGTATGCACTAACTGAAATAAAATTAATATTGGGAAAGATTGGTTAAATATTGTTTTACAATACATGCAATCTCGAGAAGTATAAAAATTATTGATATTTCAGTAAAGAATTGAGTAAAATATATGATATTAAGAAAAGTTTAAAGAATTTTATACTTTGCGCGATTATAAATATTTTGCAGAGAGAAAACGAAGAATTCTCTTGCGTGCGTAAGTTATAGGTATAATTATTTCTGTTTATTGACACGCTGTGTGAAATATTTATTATTGTGTAGGGTAATGTAAAAGGAGAGCAGACTTGCATTTTACTTATTACAGTGTTCTCAAAGTAATTCTATTACATAGAAACACAGAGTACATTACAATTAAGAGATTAACTTATTAAACGCTCTGGGATTATCTCATAAAATTTATTTCAAAGAGAAATTGCAGAGAATATAAAAAATTACGGCTACTTTGTGTAAGAATGTTAGTAAGATTTTATTAATTAATAATATGGTATATTTTTGTTTTATCTCGACATTTGTGTCAAATTAAGCATTTTTCAATATCTATTATTTGCACTAATTAAATATATTGTATTATAAATGTACTTACGATTAATATATTATATAATTAATATCAAAATAAAACATATCTAAATTAATATATCAAAACGAGGTCACTTATATTAAGGGAAACTGGCACAAATTTAGAAACTCAACTACATATCGCCGAGCACGTACAGTTTAGTTTGAGAATAGCAGAGTTGAAACTTGGATATATTATTGCAAAGTTTAGAATGTGTGGAAATGATTTATTATCTTTCGATACTTTGTCGACGAAGAATGAGAGATTAATTTGGCTTTGGCATTTCTTGAAACGCTCGTATACACTGCACATATGTACAACTTGTTCGACAGGAACGTGGAGCGGAAGAATTAACGCGCAGTCACGTGACCAAGAGGGCGAGAGACGCAGATATATCGTAGCGTGAATTATGAAACAAAACGTGTTTAATGTGGCGGCCGGATCCGACTCGTTGTAAATTTTCCACGAGGGGTTGAAGTTTTTAACCCTCTCCGTATCATTGTCATTCCTCTCGTACGGCCCTCATTTCTGCGTCGTCGACTCGCCATCCCCTCATTGACTTTTCCCGCACGTTCTGCCCTTTCCTCCCGTTCCCGCGTCTGGACACATTTTTCAGTTATTAGATACTTATTCTTAATCTTCCACCACCCTTCCTTCTTTTTCTTCATCTTTTGTGTTGCACGGTTTCAACCTACTAATTTATGATAGTCGTCTGAAAATATAATCTTGTTTGTTATTAATGAAGTAGAGTGTTTACTATTTGGAATAATCTATAAAACCTGGAATTTTTAGATTTTTTTTCATTTTTGAAAATCATGAATTTTTATGGAATATCGGCACTCAGGGAAAATTTTTGGAATTTTACTTTTAAATTATAAACTCTATCTTTTTCTGAAAACATTATTTCTTTTTTAATTATTTTTCTTGATAGTGCAAAATATTGATCTGTTAATAAATATGCACCAGCAAAAAGTTACGGTAATGTAGTAGAAGACAATACTTACACAATTAGCAGAAGAGAGCTTACTGACATATTGTAGTGATTCTTTTTTGTAGTTTTCACTGCTTCAATTATAGAAAATAAGATTTTAAGCATTTTGATGAAGGTATTAGCGAAACAAAAATTAATTTATTTGACTTTCTGCCAATGTTACTTTTTTATACTAAATTACTTTATTTTGAGAACAAATTAGTTCATATCGGATTATATATAGACAAAATTAGAGATAAGAATTAAGAATTCAAGTAGAGTTTTTTTTTAAATGAGTGTGAAGAAAAATAACATGCTTAACGCAGTGTCTACTTCCATCTTGAATAAGCTTGAATAATATTTCGGATAATGATAATGACAATCATGAATGGATATCGCATTACCGATGACTAAGCCATCGCTTCGGAGTTAAGTGAATTTATTCCGGCAATGTTGGGTTTAATTAACTCGAGTAAAGTCAACCGTTGAGTCGCAGCTATTCACTCAGAGACCCCCACTTTATGCACGACAGCTTTGGTAGCAGTCGGGTGCCCTTAAATTTCGTAACGAACGTATTATTAGGGTGCGGTGTCCGAAGGGATGCGTGACAGTGCGTGTTAAAATTTATTTATGCTGAGTGATTATACATGTAGCGCTCTAATGAAAGTCACATGTTCACAATCAATAACTTATAAAAATTTTTAATTCGCTCTTAATGCACTTAATCGATTTTATTAATTTTAGCTTAATGTTAAATATAATGTACATTACAAAGATGGATAATATTTGATTTTCTAAGAAAAATTTATTTAAATAATCCAAATGAAATAATGAAATTTAAATTAGAAAGTACAATTCTAATTATATGAAATGAAGTCGAGCAAATTATATCGAGTAACAGTCTTTCATAGTAACATTTGATTTAAATCTGAAATAGATCTATATACATAGTATAATGGTAAAACAAGTAATTGGAGTATCATAGAGCCGAAATAAATCGCTAGAGGAGGTGATTGACGGTTTCTCAAATAATATTCTATAAATACGACAAAATTCTATTTTATTTAAACAAAATTAGTAATCGATATAAAACTGTAATAGATTACGATTAAATGAAATTATTAATTCAAATATTTTTTATTTAGAATATGTGGTGTTTCTTTTAGTGAAAATATATTTATAGTTATTTATTGATCGAGAGAAAATGGAGATTACTTAGAAAATTGCTTGGAAGCTTTATCTAAATATTTCTGTAATACCTCATCTTTTTCGAAGTCCTGACAGTTTTAACGGTCGTCTTTGAACTTAATAACGGATGGTATGTTAGATCACGTTAGCGGAAGGGAAGAAGTATGTTTTTTTTTTCGGGCTCGTATACGAGAGATATGCAGCGACCAAAATGATGAGGCACCTGCACGCAACATCATTTCGGTTCGTTGCGAACGTGACCGCGGTGTATCCTGGAACCGATGGTCTGCTCGTGAGGATTTTATACAATGGCGGATAGAGTGAGATCACTTGATCTCCTTACGCCGTCAGATTTTTGCCCGGGAGGAGACACATTTGAAAAATGTGGTGCATAAAGGAAGGACAAGATACAGTGAAGGAAGGAAGGAAGGAAGGAAGAAAGGAAGGAAGGAAGGAAGGAAGGAAGGAAGGAAGGAATGTAAGACGCGGTAAGGACAGAAGAGAAAGGGAAAAGGATCTCTCTTTAGTGCCGGCTGTCATGTCCTGAGACGAAGAGCAGAATACAACAGAAAAGGCCCTGTAGTAATATTCCGCAAGCTGTTGTTAAAGCTTCCAGCGAAATCTGCTCCACCAGATTGCGAGGAACTGAGAGGTATTGAATGCACGGCTTTTTCCGTATCGACACGAGAACGTGTCGTCCACCTGGTTTTCGGTACTCTGAGAGATTTCGTTAGAACGACTTTGATTTTTAACGACGTTCTCACAGATTGTATCACGCTACATATGGCAGATTGAGATTGAATTGCGCGTGGAATTTAGGGCTTGGCCAATGAAGACAGATAGACTATAAAATGGGCAGGTTGGAGAGAAAATGGACAGATTACTTTGGAATAATTTTGTCTGAGAGACAATACAATAAATTATAAATATATAAAGAGAAAATAACTTTTTTAATACGCAGAGAAATCAAATCTAAAATGAGGAAAGAACTATACCTTTAAGAATTAAATTATAATAATAAACTAAAAAGGATAAAACAATAACAAATATATTGAAAAGAATATAATTTAAAAATTAGAGAAATACATATAATTTATTATTATTAATATTATCAATATTTTAAAGAATATTGTAAATAATATATTCTTAATTTTTTAAATATAATTTATAATTGTAGATAATTTTTTGATATATATAATATCATATAACACTTTTTTTAACGCGCACTATGATAATTATGATATACGGCAAATATAGTCATTTTTATTTGTACAAAGCGAAGCCGACAGGCAGTGGTTTACCCTGCAGCATCTTGGGTGTACGCTGAGAATTATTATGTAAAATAATCGTCGACAGGCGATAATTAGAATTTCAACGTGAACTCTCGCGCGAGCTCGACGTCTTGCTAGCGACGCAGAAAGGAATCCTGACTGTCTAGAAGCTAGGCACTGCGCAACGTGCGTAAGCGGAATCTTGAAAATTCGCGATAACGAGCCGAGACGAACGTGTTAATGAAACGACGACGTTGTGTTGCGTGTAAGTTATATCTTGACTTGCGACGTCGAAGATCGCCGGTGAACTTTATTAGATTCACTTCGCCGACCGCCGTGAGCTCACTTCGCATGGATGACGGATAACTCGCTAATGCAACGATACTTACAGTATGCGACTCTTGATATTTCAAGCGGTGGAATTGTTAAACGCAGAACGTGCTAATGTCTGGCTGTTAACTTTCAACCGTTACTGTGATTCATGGTTGAAAAAACCATGTACTACGATTCATGATTCGGATTAAATCTCTCTGAGTATAACGAATATATTATATTTTCAATTTTTAGCGTAATTATTATTAAACATACAATTAGGGTAAAACCAGATAATTAATGAGGCAAGAAATAAAAGTCGGATTGGCTTTACTTCTCGATACATTAAACGTAATTGATTATTTTGATGTCAATAGATATTATATAAGAATATATATCTGAGAGATTTGAAAAAAATATCCACAACTTTTTTCTATAGCAGCTTTAATCATATAATAGAATCAATTTTTACTTTTATACAGAGCTCCTTGAAATAATTGTTTTTGGTATCGTTATTGAGTCTCAATTAAATTTTTGCATACGAGGCGATGAAAAATATTCCTATGATATCAGCGTCTATATGAAAAGAAATTAGTTTTGGTTAAATTTTCTTCGTTATACGAAAATGAAACCATCGAAATGAAAATATCGTATTATTACTTACGTAGTGACGAGTGAATATTACGATATTAGATAACGTTTTAATATCAGCAAAAAGACATGTTGCTTTGCAGGTAATTACGGCAGCGTCACTCATCTTACTTTCGTTTGCCGGGATATCTTTTTCTGGCATTAATGGCGTATTAGCATTTACACGGGTGAGAAAACACCGGCGACTGTTTGCACTTCGGATAGTCGGGCTCGACAATACGCTCGCAACGGAAGCCTTTCTGCCTGTATAATCGTTGCGGTGATAATAACCGGTCGTAATTAGGTTAATGGAATGACACTACGCTGTGCAATTTTTTTTAAATTCAACACTCGCGCGATACTAACGCGTCGTTTGGTGCGTTTTAAACTCCGCTTGAAACTGCCGCGTTATTATTTCCTCAACAAGTTTTTTTTCTCGCTTGTGTTAATATTATTTCTAAAATAAAACGGCGGGCTTGAACAAATTCTTTTCAACTAAATGCGGTATTGTGATAAATAACGGATGTAATGTATTATTATTGTTATTCTCTGTTATTTTGTAAAATTGTTTAAAAGATTTAAAGCCCACAGAGAAAAATTACTCTTTTTTTTGTTAACTCCTGCGTTATTGTTTATACATGTATTTCGGTTAATCTTTTATATCGAAAATTTTGTCTCTCGTCTCTCTGCAGCGTGCTGTTGAAAAATTGAAACCTCAGTGTATTTAACAGAGAAAGATTATTTAAAGGAGAAAAACGAAGCTACTCTCTTTCACGTAACGATAGGTATATCGAGGAGTTTTACGATTCGTGTTAGATTGGGTTATAATGAGACGTGATAATTAATTTTTAATTAATATTGAAATTTAATGGCAATGCACACATTGAAAATTTACTGTAATAACAAGCTGTTGATCGTTCGTGTAATTCTCTGCTCGCTCACGCGAGAATGTAAGAGAACGACGGTGAAATTTATCGCATAAAATCGCGGTTCTCAATTAGTCGGGAGTACTTCGAACTGCTAATCTACGAGGCTACGTTGCTCATATTGTACTTGGGTGTTCTCTGGCACATACTTTACGCGGCCAGGCGCGTTTAACGCGCTAGCGTACGTACCGGGATGCACGTAACTACGTGGCTTAAACGATCTCTCTTTCTCTCCTGTTTCCACCCCTTGACTACGGGAGTCCTCAACCGACCCGAAATTAGAAAACTTTTTATGTACGCCAATTTTTAACCAGCCCGCGCTCTTCAGCGGTAATTACTTTTTAAGCCTCTCTTTTGCATATTATCTTCGGCGGCCGCTCGTCGCTCTACCGTTCCTCCTCGTGACTCGCGTTGTAATTTAAAATTTGTATCATGCCGAAATCGCGCCGCCCCTAATATCATCGTTCGTTCTTGTCGCGCGTCGCGTCGCTCCATTACACCGGCAAACTTACAAGACTTCACATTTTGCCACCCCGCTCGCGTACCATTTCCCTTTTTGCTCCTGACGCTCTTGTATTCATGAATTTTCGCATTTCGGGGATGGAGAATAACACAGGTGGGGTAGAGCGAGCCGACGCTCGTACGATGATGGTCCTTTGTCGTTTCATGAGCGTCGCGAGTGAGGTGTATAATAATTTTTGTAGATTTTTTTAATAACTACAAATTTATATAGTTTTATTATTTATATCTCCGAATTTCGCAGCTTAATTCTTTTTAGCGTTTAAATGTTTACAAAATTTTCAAGCTAGTCTTTTGAAATATACTATGAAAACTTTAGTAGAAATTTATTTGTACTAAATTTCTTATAGGAAATGCTCTAGTTTTTTTTTCATCAAAAAGTATTCTCTGGAATTTTTTATCGGTGAGAAATTTGTATTTTACATTGTAAAATTTGTATAGAAATTTATAGTCATTTATAAAGTAACAAACATGTGAAGATGTATACTAGGAAGTTAATTGCGATAATCCTTTTTTTTTAAATGTATATAATAGAGAGATGTGTCTTAACAAAGTTTTAAATAAAAAAACCTATTCCCGTTTATGATTGCGCGAACTTTTCGTGATTCTTTTTCGACGGATTTCACCAGCGATTACGTAATTATTCTTCGCAGGACGGATATTTTGTTCGACCGTCTCGGTGGGATGCGTTTTTTGTCGACGGTCCCCGGTCGATGTTTTCGCTGGGGAACGGAAAATACATCTGCTAATTTGCATAGTAAATTTGCGCGGTGCACCGTAACGCGCGTTTCGAGGACTTCCTCCGCGATGAGGAGATCGCGGGGAGAGAAAAAGATCTGGGGACAGAGGATGGACGTTTGTTTACGGACTCGTATCACGCTGATACTTCCTTGACCCCCTAACGTCTATTATGGATAAAAAATAGTAGATAAAAATTAGTATTCGAGTTAATAGAGCACAAAGTTTATCCCGAGCGCAAGTGGACAATCTATGTAGGCTTCATAGTGACTCAATAAATGGAGAAACCTCGAAAAAGTTTTATAAAATTTTTACTTGGAATATTAAAAGATAATGTACTACTATTATATTAATTTGAAAAGTGATAATCGCAAGCGCTCGTCAGCAGAGTAGAATACGTAATATCTCGGGTATTAAGAATATTGCAACGAAAAAGACGAAGCACGAGTAAAATATATTAGCCGCGGGACAACTGCCTCGACTTGCTCTCGAGGATTCTTTGCTGTCTCTCAAATTATTGTCGGCATTGAATCGACGCATCGAAGCACGAAGGCAACCAGACTCGCTATGGGCGCTCGCCTCGTCTGGAAGAGTTGCGCTCTGCCGCTTCCGTGTCATTTCGCGCCAGTAACCACGAGCCGTCTATTATGAAACCGGAAGCATCTGGTTACTGGCGTGGCACGGCTCGGTATGGCGCGGCAACGTGTTGTGTATGGGGGGTCCGCCCCCGTGATTTTTCCTCGCTCCATCGGCGGTAGTCCTCATTCCGAGATAGAAACGCGACGCCCGTTGCTCGACAATACGATTCATATTTCTGAAAATCGACCGGAAGTCAATATATCCAGCCCATACGAAATTTACTTTGCACAGTCTGTAATATTCTTGCCGTGGTTTTGATCAATCGATTGCAATCGCTTTGAAATTGTTAACGTATATTAATTTCTGATACATATCATTATAATACTTATATCTTTTTAATCTTAATTAATTTTTATGGTTTAAAGTAATGCTAATTTTTTCATTTATTCTTCTGCGAACTTGAGTTTTTGGATTATAACTTGATTGTAGAATGTGAAGAAATGAGAGAAACAAAATGAAGAAAAAAAAGGAAATTAATGACGATTATAAATAATTTCTTTCGGTGTTTGGTTATCGTAAAATATTCTCTTCTAGTTTATATTCTGCGGTCTCTATCCGATCTGTCTTCATAGAAATTAGAGCGTGTGACATTAATAGCTCCGATTTCATCACGCGAATATGAAACTAGCAGATATTCCTGGCATAACAAAGTTCTGCCAACCGAACGCAATTTTGTTAAATAAAGGTGGGAACTCTCGAATCTGTCAAGTGCTAAATTAAGAAACTTTAGTTACGACAGGTAAGAACATGCCATTATACGTTGTTAATAGCATATCAAAGAGGCTGAGTGTTAGGGAAACTTAGTTCGTTATTATTTCAAGGTAGCGTTTACGAAGAAAAATAAAATATTAATCACCGATATTTTTATTAAACGACTCTCAAAGTGGTCTACATGAAACTTATAATAACTTTTAAATTTGTTTGCAAATATTTTCTCGCGATGAAATTTATTTGAATTATTAAAAAAAAATTGTGCTTAGCGAAAATAATTTTATACTTATACAAAATATATAATTCAGATTTTTAATCCTAAAGATCTATTCTAATTTATTTAGCAAGAAAGTGTGTGTAAATAAATAAATGTTTCTTTCACTTTCTGTAGAATGTGGTTCCATTAAATCATCATAATAAATTATCATTTTCATGATGATTGATTTATTACAACTTTAAATCTTCTTTTTCCTCGTTAATCCCTCAATAAGACTTAATCTAGAAAGTAAGAGAGTATCTCGTACGTTGATATAACGATTTTCTCTTTTTGTTTCAGGTAAGTCAGTAAAACGACCAAGAGAAAGTAACGATGCTCGAGTGGTGTACAACAGGTCGCAATGCGGTAACATTGCAATTAACGAGGCGCTCGTAATAGTCGAGCCGAATCGCGATAGTGCTGGATGGTCGACATAAGCAGGTATTTAAAAAAAATAGATAAAGCACAGAGTCCGTTACAAGCTCTGGGCTTAGAAGACCGGAGGATTCTGTGTAACGGCATGGCGCAGAAAGTCGTTAACGACAGTTTAAGCTCGTTGTAGTATAATGGATCGTGCGGCTGTTCTATTTAACACCCGTATAATACCGACCATCGCTAGTTACTGTATGACTATTGCTATAAATTAAGAAGAAGAAAGAAATAAATCTAATTTTCTCTCATTTTTTGTTCTTAAATGCGTAGGTATGTAGAAAATCGGAAAAGTACTTTTTAATTCTATTCATACAAAATGTATTACGTGTGGAACTCAGAATTATTGTCATTTTTAGTCAGATAGTACATATTAATAAAGTAAATATTACGTTTGACTTACAATTAGCTGCAGCAATAAACTGAAAAGCAGCACCATGTATTGATATCTTTTCGAGTATTGATATGATATATAAAAAATTTAATACTATTCAATAATTTACATTATATTTATTATAAAAAGAAAATTAAATGAATTTTGTTTTAAAATTATATTTAACAATTGATAATAAGAATATAAGTTATTTAAGAGCATTATGAAGCAAGAAAATATTTCTCACGGAAGAGTTTACCAGATTTAATTTTATGACTATATTTATTATAATCGCATCTTTTTCTGCGAGAAGTTTAGCTAAAATCAATCTTAAGATATAATAGTTACGGTTTAATAAGTCAATTTTAAAAGTTATCGTTTAATATCCATTACATTATTATTATATATTTGCAATCGTGATTTTATTGAAGAATTTTAGTTCATACTTGGATAATAATAACAACAATAAATTAATTTACATAAAGCTACTTTGATCAAAATAAAGATAGATTATTATTAAAATGACAGATTTAATAATTCTTGTTAAAGTCGTACGATATTTCTCGAAATATTTAACGTACATAAGAAATTTCGCGACGGATGAGATATAATACTTCGTAAAGTTTTCCGTTAACAAAAAGTTTTAACTCCAGACATATCGAAGAATCTGTGGTTCGAGAAGTTATATAGTCACGATAAATCTGGGAGAGGCCCCGTATACTCACTACGCACCGCACGGCGACTGGTATTTTGGTGATTACATTAATCCGAGTTCGAGATATTTATGACATAATATTTTACGGCCGAAAGCCCTGTTGCGCGTGCGACGCACCAATTTGTGTCCGTGCTTAACGCGCACCGCTTGGCATTCCATTATCTACATTGATCCTCGCTTTTCGTGTATTTTATATTTTATCGGCGTCGTCCCTAGGGCAAAATGAATTTCTGCTAGGCGCTTCCGAGCGATGTTGATCGTAAATTGTCCATCATTTGATCGCGATCGTACATAAACACGCAGCATTTAGTTTAGCAAAAATTTTATTCGTTTGCTTTAGAGGTGTATCGTTTATATAATTATTTCATATCTCTTTACGATATTTAGACATACAGACATTTATATGCATACAATACGTATAAATACATATATATATGTCTTTATAAAATTAATCTTAGTTTTTAATTGTTGTGTGAAGTAAATACATACATATATATATTTACGTATTTACTTTATGCAAACAATTGAAAAGCTCTATGGTTAATTTTAACCTTAACATTTTGTAATACAGTACAATAGCATTAATTCTTATGTAAATGATTTGTTATACGATTTTGCGTGTCAGTAGGGTACCGCGTCGTTATATAAATGAACGTTCCAAATAATTCTTTGCGGATTGAGAACAGTTCCTATTCCATCTGACAAGTGCGCAGCATATACGTGATTGTTAGTTCTGCCAAAGTGGTTACTGCTTTGTTTTTTAATTTTTCCCAATTACATAGTACTGTCCGGTTTTAAAGTGTGCTCGACTGTTTGCTAGGTTTTAATGACCAGGCATGCAAAATTAACTTCGTTACTCGTACCGCATCATTACGAAATAATACGCTTTTTTCCCAACTGAGCCGTTAGTTTTAAAACTGCGATAAACGCGCAAGCCGTATACTTGGAATAGTTTGTCTAAAGCAAATTGGTCGTAGTATTTTGCTTGCGACAATATGACATTGCCATTATTCATCCATTATATCCAGTTTCAACGATCGTATTCTTTCTGGAACAGAAGACGATTTCTATATTATAGTAAAAGTTTCAATCGTCCAAGCCTCGCCACGGCGACATGAGCGTGGTGCTCATTATCTCGAAGATTGTTAGATCGCATTATTTTTCGTTTACGACTTCGGCATGTCGCGGATCGGCCAAAGCAAACAAATAGTTTTCAATAAGAAAGTTTCCTTGTAAGGGTCCAGGTGCAGGGAACTTGTGCGGCAAGAGTTTAAGGCGCCGGGGGAACGAAACTTTTTCCCAGTTTTTAAAACAGTTCCGCGCTTTTCTAACATTTAAAGACTACATAGTTCGGGGCACTCACCCTTTTTACTCCGCTGTCCCTCCGCTCTGGGCGCATTCTGTTACCTATCTGAGAGTGTAATCGAGTCTTTTGCCCGTTCGCTTCGGGGTTATCTCTGTAACAACTTGAAGCATTCCGCCGCGAGATATCTCGAGAAATTAATATTCCACGAAAAATTGCGCAAGCGAATGCGGCGGCGCGGCGGGGTGATTTTACGGAGCAACCAAGAGTTAAGGAAAAGTTTTTCGCCTGCGTTGCAAGATCAAGATCGAACGAAATCAAAGTTGTGCAAACACGCGCTTATTCTTCTTTCCGCGGTAAGAAAACACTTTGCGTTGCCGGGCGCTATCGAGAGACGTTCGAATGCCATGGAGTGGAATGAAATAATGATGAAATAGCAGCCGGCGCTTTGCCGATACCTCTCTCGGTTTCGAAATTTCTGATATCCAATCGCGCAATAACCCGACTTCATCGCTCCTGAGAAATTCTCCAAGTACCAACGACGTTTCACTAGATTAAATGGATTACGCGGTTTACGCTGATTCGACGGGAGAGTTCGGTCAAAATAAAACTAAGACATTGTATTCGTCACAAATGTCGTTTGTAATTCTAAGGAATAGAATTATTGCATTGAAATAATATCAATGGAAAACATTCGCGCGAACTTAACCTGACAATTTTATATTCATCACAATCAAATGAATTCCATCATGTTCAAACGTAAAACTTCGCGTTGCAATTACAAGAATTATCAGGTCGAGTACATCTTGTCGGGAATAAATCTTCGCAACGTGCGTCGCGCGAATTCTTTCGCTGCATTCTATTTTCGCGGTGGCGGAATGCGCATTTGCGGCCGAGCAAGGTTAATGCGAGATCAAGTGATAAGTAAACGTACGGTTATTTGCCCCTTCCCTCTTTCTCGCTCTCCGCAACGCAGAGAACATCCCATGCATTTCCAGGACCATCGAGATATTCCAGGGGCCATTGAGCGGAATAAAATAATGACAAAATCGCATCGGGCGCTTTTCCACAGCGGTACGTGCGGGCCAATACCGGTCATGGTATGGTCGTAGCGTAACTTATCCAGTTTGAAAATTCCGTAAGATAGTGCTTTTGCTGGTACCAACATTCTTAGTATGTTTCCCCCGTGATTTTCTCTTTCAGGATGCGTCATTCGCTTTCATTTTGTCGATAGGAACAGAATTATCTTACAAGAAAAGCAAGGCTGTTAACATATCATCCAAAAAAATTTAATTGTGAAGTGATTTCGGTAATCCCATATTTTAAACAAAAACTTTTATAGAAAAAATATTCTTCTTCCAATATAGTGAACTATTCATCAGAAATATATTGGATATTATTTTAACAAATGTCCTTTTGTATATTATAAAGGTTATATTTAATTAAAGCGGAATTTCTCTTAAAGGAAATTCATTAGAAACAGCAAGATTGTTTTGCAGATATGTAAGACGAAATTACTCTATAAGAATATTGTGCTTAAAATATTTTCCACTTAATTTCGGAGGATTCCTCTTGAAGCTGTATATAAGAATAAAAAATCCTCTAATTGTAAGATTTAATGGATTCCGCTAATACGAAAATTATTTTTTTTTTGCGTGATTGAATGTCTTTAATATGATAAAATAATTTTTTTAGTATAGTATGTATATATTAAATATAATTGCAGTGTCAAAATACTTTTAGATTTTACACGATTTCAAATATTTTTTTCTAAACAATTATCCTTTTAATTGAAAAGTATTTGTAAAAACACAAAAAAGTAAAAGTATTATTTTCAATTTGATTGAAAATGTTTTTTTCTTTTTCTATATATCAATTATATATGTTTCATTAGGTATATCAAACTAATCAATAGGGGAGAGAGAGAGAAAGAGAGAGAGCGCTTGTATTTAAATTAGAATATTTTAAGATAGAATAAATTAAGAAATAAGATACATTATAATGTTGATATGAAAAAATTTATGCACGTTGAAAGCAGTATTGAAATTCTAAAATGTTACGTATAAAGTTAATCATGCTTGAATGTTAAAACACGGTTACTCAACATTATGAATATTTCAGTAAAATGTTAACGAATATATGTAGCACTTATCGCGTCCGTGTTTTCGGTCTTATGATGTATTCGGAATAATTTATGTCGTTTTTACTGAAAGATTCAAATATCAGGGCAAAATTCCACTCTAATATATTCCAATATTGCTTTTTAGTGTATAAAGCAAAATACGCGGCAATATGTTTGCTGTATAAATAAAATTACACATTCAAATTCTCGGATCGTCGTTATTATTTGTTGATGAACATTTAATTGTCATCCATACGTTATTCGTCTTTATTAAACAATTTTAATATCCTCGTAAACACGCGCCACGATATATCATCGGGTAATACTCTTATCGCGAGCTGCGAAGTAGGGAGAATTGGATAGAAGCGGAACATTTTTCACTTCCGGAATGATATACTGTGCCCGGTGTAAGGATGGCTTCGTCCTTTTACACCAAGGCATCGCTGAATTTCTTAAGGATCGCGGAACTCGATTTTCTCCAATGTCGTAAGTAATAAAAATTGCGTCCGACGACAGCTAATATTAGCGATGACATTCCGATGCATTTTTATTGCCGGTCATTTAATTTGCTAAAACCGTTTCCGTTATATCGTATTTTATTTTCAAACTGTATTTAAATTAGTAACAATATTGATGATAATGTTGGAAAGAATAGAAAAATATAATTTTTTTTTTAAAATAAGATTCCAAAATAAAATATCGAATCTATATTGCGATAGGAATTGCAATATTTTGAATGGAAAGTATTGTACTTTTTATCAAATAGGACAAATTTTTTCTCATTTTACTAATACAGCGAAAAACTGTTTACGGGCAGAACGTTAAACTTTTTCCGCTTCATAATTAGTATTTGTCGATTTTACCAGTACTATCAAGTTAGATTGGTCTACTAAATTGATCAACCTAGTATAACAGCAGCTGTATGTCCGCAATGTGAATTAGGATGCAATGAAGGTTTATTCATTATTAAACGCACCCATTATACCGGTCAACTTTAGCTTGCATTTTTACGTGGTAAACACTTTGCGAGTTAGTAACAATTGAATGCGAAGATACCATCGTATGCAATTGCCGCGTCATGACATGGTAATTCTGGAATATAAGCGAGCTCGCGTTGCGAAATATAAATGCATAATAAACACCGTAATGACGCATGTCGCGCGGAAAACACTCTCGTGGCAAACGAGAGTTGTAAACGATTTTTCGATACATTGTCTATTACACTCAGAGAAAGCTCGCGTGGTAATTTATTTTAGTGTGTGAGTTGTATTATGTATGTTATACTTTAATGCATTTATATATTTGTGTCACATTAACGAGTACGATTGTAAATAAACCGTAACGAGCTGAGAATTTTGCATTTCGATGAAACATAGTCTGCAGCTCTCGAAGTGATTTGGTGGTTTATTGTAGAGAGAGAGGTAAATAATACATTTATATAATATATTAATTAAATTATAATTTGAAATAATTATAGATGATTTGTGCTGCAAATACCCATAAGAAGAATTAAAAATTTCAACATGAGAATTGGAAAAAAATAGTAATAAGTTTGTTCATATTGATATGAAATTGGCTGTTATTAACATTTGACAAAGTTTTCAATACTTCCAATTTTTATTTCACACTTTCTAAAATAATACTATTAATGAAGAAAATGGGGAACACAGCAAACCGTAGATATTTAATCACGTTCGGGGTGTGTTTTCTATATTTTTCGAGTTTCCATTCACTGACTAATAGTTTAAACGGATTTCATCTTCACAGTTTTATTCAAGCGTCGGAAATAATTTAAGGCCGAGCGGATTAATGAAATGTAATCGATCGATTGGTATTACCGGCGGGTCGAGTAATTTTCGCAGGAGCGCCACATCCGTCTATCGATCGACTCGTCTCCTTTTTACCGTCGGTATTCGGAACGATCGGGATATCCCGTGGCTCTCGGTCGTGTCAACCTTTCGAGGGCGCCCCATTGTCCTGTGGCTTTCAGCCTCGGAAATGAAGTAATGGAAACGCGGCTGGATCTCCCTTTCCCGAACCGCACGACGTACAATTTTACTCCTTCCTTTTTTTCTGAC
Organism: Cyphomyrmex costatus; assembly: GCF_001594065.2. Lineage (NCBI taxonomy): Eukaryota > Metazoa > Arthropoda > Insecta > Hymenoptera > Formicidae > Cyphomyrmex > Cyphomyrmex costatus. The sequence continues at coordinate 1,295,295 of NW_017275207.1, forward strand.
CCTCTCTCCCTCTACCTTCATTTCGCTTCCGCTAGCTTTCCTTCATCCGTTCTTTCTTTCTATCCGTTTGTCACCGACCGCACCCTGGTTTGCCGCAATCGTATTAAGTTCGTCGACGAGTTGCGTTTACAGTGCGCATCGTGTCCAAAGGGAAGGGCTTATGAGAATTCATATCTCCAAATTGTTTTGTATGAACTGTATATATTTCATAGATTCTAGACTTTTCCTAGTCTGTAAATAAAACCTGGAAGTAACGAACATTTAAGAGAACCATACAAAGTTAGAAATCTTGTTTCGTATAGAAAAATGTAATTTTTTTTTTACAAAATAACGATATGACGTAATTCAAATAATGAATATTCTTTTTAATAGCAATCGTATTAACAAACAAATTTCTTTTTAACAGCGTAGATACCTACAAACGTTATTGAGAAAAGTAACTTATAATTGATATAAGTAATAATTTTTTAATCTCTCCAATGTCTTGATAAACATTTTATTTGGACTAAGGAAAAATAGTAAGAGAAGATAGTAGAAAGCACAAACTGAATCAAGAAATTTTTATCCAATTTTGAAAGGATCTTCGTCGTCTTGAGAAAGGTCACTGGCCCTTTAGGAGTTAACGATGGCTCTAGCTGTCTGTGCTCTTTTGCTTTACTCCGCTCTTCTGCTCTTCTCCGCTATTTTCCGCTTGTTTTCTCTAGCACGCGTCATCGGACGCGACCGCAACGATCGTATTAGCACCGCCTTTCTTCCGTTCGTCCCCTTCGACATAAGCTTATATCGTCAGCGCACTCGAATTCTCCGGCAGCGCTTCGCGCTCTATTCCTTTCCGGTCCATCCGGTACCACCCGGTCTCTGCCTCGGTACCTCGTCTTAGAAATACAATAAAATTGTTCCTCGCGACTACTCGATCTCGGGGCCCCGCGTAAAAGGCTTTCGGAGATTTCGAGTGGTAATTTATTTCCGGCCGCGAGGGTTCTCTGAAGAGTGTGGCGAGAGAGAGAGAGAGAGAGAGTCACGACAAAGGAAAACTATCTCCTCGAGTCTCGTCAACGTGTCGTCCTCCGTCCTCGACTTTTTCTCTCTTGCCCTTCAATCCCACCTTCTTTCTTCTTCTCCTTCCATTTCACCGTTTCTTTTGCTTCGTTGCTTTCTTTCACTGGTGAATCTTTTGGAGTTTCAGAAACATTTGTATGTCGTTTGTTTCACGACTTTGTCGCCGCAAATTAAGATGAAAAAAATCAGTCGTTAGTAAGGTCCATTAAAAGTCTTGCCTCGAGCAGTAATTTCTCGAACAGTGATGCTTACGAAATGATTCTTTGTTGAACTTAAAGATTTTTCAACAGCTAATTGACTTGTAAATTTAGATTTTGTATTTTTTATCAAATTTGTTTGGTTCTATTAGTCATTGAATTATCATAAAAAATTTCTTTAAATTTATTATTTATAAAATCATTTGGTACTGCTTTATAGTTTATGCGCTAATTAAATTAAAAATGTAAACAAAGAAAGAAGACATTAGATTATAAGTCTATATCATTATCATTATGCCGCTAATGAAGACATATCTTGTAATAGAGACGGATTAAATATATCTCATTGATTTACGGGCATTATTTTCGATTTCTGTGTTTATACATATATACTGATAATTTAATGTTCTCAATGAAATAATATAAATTCCAATGATACAGGAGGATCAGCCTCATTGTCGCGCTCATTAATTATTACTATATAGGACATATGTCGACGGTGAGGCGAACGATTTATTGGTACAATGAACTAATTACTTTCTAGCGTACAATGGTAATTGTAATACGCATTCCCGGTATATTAAGCGTCGCGTTCACTTCATTGTATGGACCATAATGGATATTATGTCATACGGGAAATATCTCTGCTTCGTTCACAGAAACTGTCGGCGAACGCTCTTTTCGCGGGGACGCGCTCAGATGATTTCACTCTCCGTCTCGGAGGGAATCCATTTTTAAGCCCTGTTTTTTTCTCCAGCCATGCGAAAGCCTTTTAAATCCTGTGTGCTCGTTCGACCGGTTTTTTTTTTTAATCCCGTTCCATCCGCGCAGTGATATTTTCACTGCTTAACGCGGGGAAATCGAGGGTTTCGTAAAGTTCCAACAATTGCGCAAAACGCGCTGGTAATATTCACATTAATGACATTGGTTTTTGATATTGTATAATATATCATTTTATATACAAGTTTCGTATCGTTTTAATCACATTAAGTTACCTTGCTATCTATCGCATTACGACACGAAGTAATAATCCGTGTTACGCGTTTGCCGTTATCTCTTAAAGTAACGGCCATGTCGTTCACGGCATAAAAATCTGCCGAGGTGGTCGTAAAACCGAGGTCCGCCAAGACAAGACTAATTTTCCGCGTAGATGCGAACGGGACGTTACGCAAGCGTCCATAGCGATATACAACAAATATATATCTTCGCTCGAATGTGCCTTCAAAAGGGAGTCTTAACGGCAACAAGACTACGGTCCTCTTCTGTGTCTCAGATTCTGTCAGCCTTTCTCTGATCCCTTCTGTCCTTCGTCGTGTATTTCAGCGACATAGTCATAAAGGGTCGTACACGCGAATACGAGTGCCAGAATTGACTCTGTAACGAGCGCTGTAATAACAAACGAGCTACGACGTAAGTCAAACGAATGGGTCTTTTACGAGTTTCGAGGAGATAGCGTCGTAAGGAAGGAAAAACACGAAGGACAAGTATATATGCGAGAAGGAGACAACGAGGAAGGAGGGTAGAACTTGGTGTTACGGGCGAGCCACTGTGGCCCGAATATATACGACAACCGAACTATTAAAAAGATATTTCGTGTGAATTTTTCGCGCATTAAGAAGTCTGAAGACTCGATTCGACGGTGTTTACATTGCTATCTTGTTGTAATGTTGTGAAATTCATTTTTCATTGGAAAAGTTCTGTAAAGAGAATTTATTATAAAAGATTATATCAAGTTGATCATATTAATTTATTATATTAGTAAAAAAAATTGCAGTTTATAATCCTTTTGCTTTGTTTTTAATTTTTATAAACATTAGTATGAACAGAAAGGAATCAATTTTGCATTACTAATCAAATATTTTACAATTAATATTGTTATACGTAACTGACTGTTGCGTCTGCTAATTTCTAACAATCAAAAATTTATTAGCATAGGTATGCCTATTGGAATTTTGAGAGGTTGCTCTATTCTCAAAATAAAAATACTGAATTGCTATAGTTCGAAAACGTTACTGAACCGTGTTTGTAAGTCTGTAACTACTGCGAATTGAAGACCTTTCTATTTTTTCCCGCAAAACAACGAGCACTTTACCCAGAGAATTCGATAAATGGTATATAATAGCACGGAGCGCGCGGCAACGAACCACAGTGGTTCGCAATATGATGCTGCATGTCCGATATCAAAAAGAAAATGCGGATTCTTTTTTGATACCCGGCTTATTTTCCCAGCGCGTCGTTTTGTCGCGCGGGCTTTTTCAGATTTTTAATTAAAAATGCGGAGCGCGCGCGGCGGCGGGAGGTGATGGGTTACATAGGAGGGTTCGGACGGGATAAGCTTTGTGCATCATATATAAACCCCGTTTAGCCGATATACACTTTTGGCTCGCATGTTATTACGGAACCGCGGTTTTATGCGGGACGCGTATCTATATGTTCGCGAATTAGGGGCTGTTTCGCGCCGGGCGCCGCCGAATTTTTCGCGATAACCCGTGCGATAACAGCCTAAGTTACGGTAATCTAATCGTAACCGCCGTATTTTTCAGCACGGATTTAGATGCTCCAGCTATTACGCCGTCGTTGAATTTTTATGCTCGCGATTCTACGCCATTCGGGGTTAGATACCGTTTCGGACGAACGGAAATATGGGGTTAAAACACGACCGCAATATTATTGAATGCGTTTGTATGGCTACAGCAAATACGCGAGAGCATGTTCGTTTTAAACATCTCTCGTTATTCTGTGAATGTTTCACAAAGTGCAAAATGTGTATGTAGAGTATAGATACTGTATAATACTGCAAGAAAAGCTTAAATCCTGCCGAAATAAAAAACGATGAGGTTGAATAATATTAAAAAACAAGATGTTACATTTCTTTCTATTAGTTGTCTTATGTTACTGTAAGAGTTGAAAATTATTATTAAACACGATTTTTTTAATATTTGGTAATTTTTTATATTATGTAATAATGAGGCTTATAAATATTTGTACAGAAACGCGCGCGAAAATATGTAAATCGTAGAATGGTTGGACGATATATCTCGGCGGAAAAGTCGAAGGAGTGCCGAGAGGTAAAGTCACGTAAGGGCGTTATTAAAAACGTGCCCCAGTGGGGTGGTAGTTTTCAGAGGCAATATGTGGTTGTCTGTGCCGCAAGCAACGAGACTTCTTCGTTCTTCCAACGCCATACCCTTTGATGATGGCGTCTAAGTTTTGGATAAAGCTCTTTCTCTTTGTTCGCGTCTAGCTCTTTCGGCATCCCCCGTAACCTTTGTCGGCTTCTCCCAGCCAGGTCACGGCGAACCTATTTCTCTCGCAGCCACTCGAAATTTAAGTCGTTAAAATTACATTAGAGAAAAAACGTAGACTCTCCTCAGTATGTAACACCGTTCGGTAATTTAGGGTGGAGGTCTAAGAGCGGGATCTGCGCAGCCCCGATCACCGAATTACCGAAAGCTCCGGAGAATAATGAATGTTATTCCTCACTCCCTTCCTTCCTTCCTCTTTTGCGGCTACGGGAAAGGGGTAAAGAGATGGTACGGGCCCTTTCGGAAGACTCGCTTTCCACTTGGTAGCTTCTTCGCCCGCGCAGCAACCGCCACCTCCTACCCTCTCTCTAATTCGACTCCTCGACCATCGCCAACCCCCAATCTCCAGCCGCCACTCAGTTATTACTGGTTGGTCTCCCGGGAAGACGTTATTATCCGTGCGGCTTCTCCACGATGAGTTTCTCCCAGAGACTGATTGACAGCGTGAAAAACTTCAACGGAGCAGAATATGCCGCACGTATCGACTCTTCTCAATGGGATCGCGTTATCTAATTATCCGCTTGAAATTACCTACCGTTATTTTCTTTCCTCGCTAATAACAACCACTCATACAGATATTCCGTAAAATTTGAAAATGCGAAATAATTCTCTCTTTTTCTTTTTTTTTTTTGTTGATACTTTTAAAAAATAACTCAAATTATATCTCATTCGTGATTCTCTCATTTAAATCCCGGAAGAGTAATGCGGAAATATAACGCGCGATAATGCGTTCCTCTCAATTCCACTACATTTTCGAAAATAGACGTGGTAGACTGCGTTTGGAAAAAAATGACGCGCACCTGCAACCATTCGTTGCGATAAATACGGAACGGGCGACGGCGCACGGGTGCGGCTCCGCAACTGACATTTGTTATCGAATGACAAGCTTCTCCCCGTCGACACATTTATCTTTCTACGTAGCGTCGCGGTATGGAGTTCATTTGCCTGCTACGCACCGAATATGTACTATTACTGTGAACAAATTAACTCGCTCTCCGCCGTCCACGCTTTTGCTCAGTGGCTCGTCTGCGTGGAAAAGAGATGCCTGGCTGGGCATATATAGGTATTGCTGAACACGGCCGGTCTTTCTATATTTACGCGTGTTGGTCCACACTGGTATCAATTGCAAATCGGAACGAGCGGACCATACGGACGGTCTGGCGAGTGGACGAACCGATTACGTCAGAACGGCCAAAATTTTTTCCGAGATCTACTGTACCATGAGCTTATCGCGGAATTTTTTTTTTTTAAGTTTACTCTTTTCCGTCATAAATTTATTACGATTCGTAAGTTTCTTAAAATTGATGAATCGGAAAATAGAATAAATTATCAAGTTTTGCATCAAAATAATTATATAGGATACTCATGATTGCTAGAATGTTAAAACTTCTTACAGCATCGTCATGTTTGAATTTCCTACATAATTTAGCAAAATTGTTCGTTTCATATTAAAATTTCGGTCTTATTGGAAATGAATTTGCAAGTTTTCTACTTGAACTTGACAGAATTTACGATACAGAATCCTAAGTGCGAAATCGATTTGTAATGTCAGAGAGTATAGCTATTTTCATGAGAGTACATATAGTCAGCGCACAATATTGTTTCCACCCACATGTTTGAGGGTTAAATGGTTCGCAGCCTACGCGATACGCGACAAACCTATTCGCCTGTCATCAAGTCCCAATTCGTTCTTCTCTTCTCTATCGGTCGATGGAGCCATATAAAGCAGATGATAGATCGGGGCGAGCAAACAAAAAGTCGCATCAACGGGGCTCATCCTTCTCGACACGGCGGTCGTTCGTTGGGTAACGAACTATTCTCTGCGCGGCGGGACACAATTTTTAGCCGGTGTTACGCGTTCGCCGACACATCCAGTATCGAATTAAATCTCTCTGGTTTTTCTTCGCAACCTCGTAACACGGGCGAGCGTTAATAGATCCTGCTCCACGTGGGCGCGCATTTCGTTTCGCTATCGCGTCATCGGTCGCTATCGATCCTGGGAATCGATGTAATGAAACGAGACGCGCGACGCAGGAGCGAACAAAGGGCCGATGAGAGCGGCACGGGCAAACAAAATTACGCGGATGGCTCGTCTCTGATGCTTTTCCGTCGCGTGCGAGTGCAGTTTCTGCGTCCGTCCGTTCCGAAGTAACGAACTGATCGCAAATCGAAACGCGCGTCTCCGACAAGCTTTACTCTCTCGCACGCGAATTAACTCCATCTGCTCGATACACCGTCCTTCGCGAAAATACATGTCGAAACGCGAACTCACGGACGGAACGTATCTTTCCACATCACTATCGATAAGTCGCTCGGAAAGTGCTTTCGTAAATTCAGGGAGTATCTATCATGAATCGTGAAGAAGCAGGAAAAAGTTACTAAAGAATCAGCGCACGATTGCTTGGCGTCCATCAATTTCAAGAGAGAGAGAGAGAGAGAGATTTCTCCTGAAATTCTGAAAGATTCAGAAAAATTACCCGTAGATTGCAGCGTTGTACATAAAAGAAAAAATGCTTCAATAATCTGATATGAAAAGCATGACGGTTGTTTTAGCGTTTATTAGTATTTAATTTTCACGAATATTTCAAACTGAAAGATTATATATTACTGTGAATCTTAATAAATTTGATCCTTATAATTATATTGTCACTTTATATCTTGAGTAATTAAAGAATCAAAACAAGATGATTTTTTGTTTTGACATTAGAGCTTCGTTATCTGTTCTTAATTTCATCGATTGCGGTGAAAATCTTTTTACACTATATATTTAATGCCGATTTTTTTTCTTTCGGTAACCGATTGCACGACATATTGTGTCTGTGAAAAAGACGTGTCTCGCTATATAGAGTGATGAGCGTGCATTAAATTTAAATCTGTTGGGATGAGAGGTGGAATATCAACAGATGGTGTTTTAATCGCGGCACCCTTTCACTGTTGAAAGAGTGGGTTAGAGGAAAACGCGTGCGGGGAGAGGAAGAGAAACTGTCAGAGGGATATACCCGGAGCGGAAGCGTCGCGAGGACGAAGAGGAGAATGAGCAGCGCGGGAACTAGGAGGCACCACTGGACGTTCGGATAGTAAATGATTGTCGATTAAAGTGTCCCCTCCGGTCAGGAGGCGCGGCAGGCCCAATGGCTGGATTGACAAATGGTTCACGAAATCTGCATGCGTTGCGAAGTATTCGCTTGCCAATTTTGGTCCAAGAGTCGTACTCGGTCATTTGTTTACTGCTCGTTCTACCATGAACTTCATGGAAGAAATAAAAAAGAAAGTAAAAATAGGAGGGAAGAAATAAACAGACGTACGCGTCGCGCGTTTGTCTATGCGGATCGTGATTCTCATCGACTTGGTCCCATGGCAATCCATCGATAGATGCGCTCTCAACAGCGACGAATGAAAAAAGAAAAAAAGGAAAATATCGTCGCGAGTACCGTCCACAGCCTTTTCGCGCTGCGCTTCCGATATCGATTCGATAAGCTGCTAATTAATGAAATGAAAAGCACGGATGAGTTCGGCCTTGGTCTGTTTAATATTTTCAATGATATTTCATTTTGAACGGAAAAGCTTGTATTGAGAATTATCTAACATTTCAAGCAGAGATTTGTAAATATTTAAATAAATTTAATAGGATTTTAATATAAAATAAATGAGTCTATCAAAAACTATGTGCATTGGAAAAAGAGTCTGCATTGATCCCGTTTAAAAATGAACAAATAAAAGGTTACTGGTTAAATCTATTAGTGTAATTCTAGTTGAGATAGCCAAAATTTTTTCTGATTTATTCACGTTTAATTAGAAATTTTTCTCAATTTGAATAATAATCATAGAATAGAAAACAAAAAATTAACTTTTTATGTTCTTTCCATCATTTTAATGACAATGGAAAAGATTGAGTTTTTATTTTTTTTAACATGATGGATTTATACAAATATTCTTGTGCAGAGATTTTGCGATTGTGAATCTTTAAAAGCCGGGAAGCCGATTTTTCGAATCTATAGATGTCGCTTTGACGTATACATGTAATCAATGTTTCCAAGTGAAAACTGAAGAAATTTGAAGTAATGCGACCAGTTTTAAAAGGATAAAGTCGTGAAATGATTAGAATTTACGATGACTGATCACAAGCCAAAGCAGATCAGAGTGATAAGTGTTTTATCGAATGAAAGTCGATCGAATTCTTTCAGACGCTGTTGAAGTATTTTCAGCACGACACCCCTCGGCCAAATATTCGTGGCACGTTTCGAATCGTCCGAAGTATCCGAATCGTCCGAGCGAGTTGAATCCGAAGCGACTTCTTCGTGCGTACAGCGATCGTTTGATCGTGCACAATTGACAAGGAATTAAGAGAACATAGTCGAAGTCAAAGGTCGGGACCCTTCACTTTGAGACTTGATTGTTCGACGAGAGAATACGTCGCACCGATGAACTGGGCGTCGCTTTGGAGCGTTCTGATAAATGATTCGACAGATTCGCGCACTTCTTTGTCTACTATACTACTATAATTTGTCTTGAAGTTTCTTTGTCTGTTGTATGTTAACAAGCGAAAACACGAAGTATTTAATTTTCTTAACGGTATTTTAATAAAAGTTATAGTATTTTATATTTTAATAAAAATATTGCAAACGAATATCTCTGGAACAAAAGCGGATGGATGAATGATACGGTATATAACATATCGATAAGCGTGTGTTTAGTTTTTAATTTTAAATGTTGCATTATCATATTAATATGTTAAATTCAACGATATATCGATTGAAATATAAATCCCAAAGCTATTCTCTTCAAACTATAAAATATTAAAAGGAAAATAATAAAAAAAGAAATTAGAGCTTCGTGTGTTTATAAATATAAAAAAATATTCATGTATGAACACTATAAAGATAGAAATGAATAGATATGCGATATGCGATAAAGAGTTAAATTTGTAGCGAAATTAAACAGCGCGAACACGGTCGATTTCATTAAGCGACGGTCGTTGTAAGACGGAAATGAAAGTTTCTTTTTTCCGAGGCGATATAAAACGAGACTTTTCACCGTTGAATTATCCTCGTTGCTCCTGAAAAATTAACTTAAAATCTTACCGCCGTGCCTCCGAGAGCAGCACCTTGGCGAAGCAAATGAGAACGGTGCAACGTTACAATGGCGATCCAAGGGAAAGGGTCGGGGGTCAATTTACATTTAATCTACAAACATTCTTACACTCCTTGTCTCGTTACTTTCTATTAAAAGGGAGCTGTTGGGCGTTGGAATAATACGCTTGTTTACCGTGTATGTGTGACGATCGATATCGTGGCGTGAGTGGTCCATATCATGTAGCATTCCGTCGATCGCTTTTCAGGGGAGAAAGAAAGAGGGGGGAAAGAACAAGGAGAGAGCGAAAATTTCATGAGCGAAACCGGAAAAAGGAGCGATAGCGTTTGTGTTCATACTTTATAAAATTCTGCGATATATTTCTCCAATATCCGCCGTTCATGATTGCCCATCACGATTACGGGCCGATAGTCTCGTCGGAGAGACGAAATCGGATGAACGAACGCAGTTATTTAGGCCCCAGATTTCCAATCAGGAGTATTAAAGCTCGCTCCGCCTATCTCGCGTCTCGCCTCGAGCCGTCTATCGTAATATTCATTAACAAATATTTGGGCTTAAAATGGGGAATGTACACACATGTGTGTACGTATCATCTGCTGATTTCATAATTTGCGTGGTGTACGCAATCGATCGCGTGCAACGAATACATTTATCATTGTATTTTCGTATTATGCACGTACGCGAGATCTATTTTCGTGCTGCATGCCGATGTGGATCGATGTGCTCGTTATATATTGACGATGTGCGTTATAGCGAGATGAATCTGCAATTCCATTTATAAATCAGCATATGGAAATGGGAAGGTAAAATCGCTGGATTTAGAATTTTAATTAGCCACTTCGGTTGCAGTGTCTTCTATTAATTTTGTCGGGAATTTTCATGTTAACATTGTAATACGTATATTTTGATTTGCATATTCACTGTGCGCAATAATAAATAAAAATTAAAAATGTATATCTTGGAGAAATCATGAATGTCCTTCTGTATTGCTTCACATTATGCATGTATAAAATATGTAACACGTAACATGTGTCTCTTAATGTTAGTTTTTTTACATTTTAAATTTAAAAATTATATTATAATTAAAATATACAACGATAAGAGGAAGATGAAATATTAATATAGGTGTAAGTATTACATATTAACGTAACATCTTTAATAAAACAGCAAAGGATTATGGATATTTTCTTGATTACAAATTATATCAAGAACATTTACGTGAGATAAGTTGAGCTTTCCATTCTTTTTGAATTCTTTATGAATTTAATTACCATTCACACAATAACCCAACTATCGTGACGAATTTAAATCTCATCAATTCCAGACGTTATTGGTTTTGTAAATCAGCGTTTAACTCGGAATCGAGCACAGCAACTCGCATGACAGGTCGGTAATAAACAAAAACGAGGGCAGGCGGGAGGAAAAACACGACGCCGCCACCCTCTTCGCGAGCGTTGAGGTGATAAATCCTGCGGGGAGGATGGCGGGCCCTTGCTTCTTTCGAGTTTTAACTCCAGCAACTTTCTTATTTATGTGTGGCACGAGCACGAATGGATTTCGCCCGTTAAAGTTCCCGTTGCTCTCATCGAGGCGGTTCGAAAACCAACGCGCGTCGAAGTAAACCCGACGGGTAGTTTCCGAAAGGGGAACGAGGACGGCCTTGGTTGGCGATTTAAATAAAAAGAATATCGCCTTGCTGGCGAAAAGTTTTTCGACAGCAATTACGCTGGCAAGCGCGTACCTATCTCGAATATGGGTCGCACGTAATTCGGAATTTTCGTCCAAGTTCATAATCGAATGAAGTGACTGTACACTGAAGATTCATTCTAGCTAAATTTGCTTGTTATGCATACATAAGTGGCTGCTTAGCGACAATTAACATATTTTGAGAGAAATTGTAAAATTATAATTGCATTTGCCATTTATTTAGCATTTTCATAATAACTGAGATTGTATTTCCAATAATGACAAGAGCAAAATAATGTTCATATATTCAGATGTTAAAAGAATTATCCGAATTTTGCGCGCGAGATTCGACCAGATGTGGGTCTACAATCACATATTACAGGCATTCCAATTATCCGTGCGTTCGATTATCCGGGAAGGTATAACCTTACTGAAGAAAAGGTACCCCATACTCACATGACTATCACGCAGGCGTTATACTATTATCGTAATCGTATAAATCCTACGCGCCACCGCTATGCATACCGATTCGTCTATGTCTTTTAACACGCTCGGCTGATCGTGTTACTTATAGACTCCGCGGCCGTATATATCCTATAGTCGGAGTCTCTCAGATTCTCTTCTCTTCTTTGTTTCAGGTAGGTAAGCAACGCATATCGGAGCCGTCTTGGTCGAGCCAACCGGTTATTTATGTGACGCGCACGAGACGGTATGACGTCGACGACAAAATATTGCCGAATGCCGCCTTCCTTCCCGGCGGGGTTTCACAGCTAAGGTTTGACAGATACGAATGCAAGATGTCGCGCGTCCCGACGCCGACGTCGCCGTCGCCGTCGTCGTGTATTTTAGGCTGAATCTGGACCAAGCAGTAATTGCGAATGAACACAAGTGAACAATTTGCCTCAGCACGAACGATGTAGCTTCTATTGGCGAAAGTAAATTGTTCATTCGTGTTCGTTCGTATGCGGTTTGAGAGACATTGCACACGCATAATCGCGTGCGCTTTAATTGCGTCCGTCCTTTTGCGATATTATGTCGCGCTAGAGCTTGAAATCCTTTCTACATGGTTGCACATAACGTGATTTTGTACGCTCATAGGCATCATTCCATAGGTTTCAAATTTCAAAGGCTTCATAAGGATGTACTTAAAATGGCATGCTTTCGTTTAAATAATGACAGGAGTATAATAATTCTTAATTAATAATTTAATAATTAACTAATATATTTTTAAAGTTTTTAGAAATTTTATTTCAACTCGTGAATCAATGTTTTAATTGCTTTCTAAAGAACTTTACTAAAGCAGCTTTTCTCCATCAGAGACACAATATATATCAGATGTTCTTTCTCAAAAATACAGCGTTATAAAGTTTGTAGACTTTATAGATGAAATTAGTATCATTAGCATGTATCATTCGTAATATTGTTTCGAACTTGAGCATGCTAATATTTTGGGATTTATGTTACTATACAGCTGCAATAAGAATATACTGCGTATTTTCCTATGAATTGTCATTATCGGTTTAAAAAAATTGAGATGTAACCTAAAGTCTCACTCTTTTAAGTATCAAAGAGAGATACTGATATATTTAATTATTTCTGACGATATAGGAGATAAGATCAAGAAATGCGCAATCTATTACGTTTATAGGTTAAACAGAACAGAGACATTCTCATTCCTTTTTGCAATAGCAGAACATTCTTGATCCGATATGCATTTTCTCGTTTAAATAGATACACACAATTTGCATAATTACATATTTTCTTACGGGATATATAATATCAATAATTGGCATATTGATGACTCTGATTCTGTCAAAGGTCTGTCTGTAAAAATTAGTTTGTTGCGAAACACTTAATATAATCCGCATAATATGCTCGTTTTCACGGACGTTTAGACATGCGGACGTACGCAATCGTGTGCAGCTGATGAATGCGTCATGCCGAGCCGAGAGAGAAAGAGAAGAGGCTAGACGCTATAGCACGCTGAATTATTGAACACTGCACTCTGGCTTACCTCCTTCGCATATTCTGACACCTATGTTCGGCTCCAATCCTGCTCCGTGTATTATTGTCTCACAAAGTAGACTCCTACTACCTCTCTGCTGAAGATGGAGAGGTCTATGTGTGATCGCGCGATGTGTTTCACGTATCTGGATATAAATTATTTCTCAGATTTCGCGAAAGGGAGAGAGAGAGGGGGGAAAGAGGGGGGGAGAATCCTTGCATCTTTTGGATTTGTACAATAGAATCTTGCCGAGTCCTCTTTCTTTCCTCTTTTTGCAAAAGTATCTTTTTTTTGGCACACGATGGTCTGTGTGCAATTAACATGTACACGAAAGGATTAAATTCATGATCTCTTCATGGATCTTTTGAATTGTTTAATATCAAGAGTAATTGTAGTAGGTACGTCAAATGTATATGTAATGGACAATGATGTAGATGTGAAGTGCCCTTATAACTAAAAGATGAGTGCAGATATGTTTTTGAACAGATAGCATTGCAACACGATGACCCAGTTGGTACAAGTTGTTTACTTGAATTGAGTTTTCTAAATTTATTTTCTGCGCTCTTTTTGATTTTGCTACACTCTACTTTAAAACTTATTATAGAGCTTTAATTAGAAGCAACTGTGTTACGTGATAATTAGAGGTGAGAGATATTGCGAATTTAGCGACAGGTACGGGAATGAAATTCTTTGCAACATGAAACGTTAGCGGCAGGAAGCGCGTTAATTTTTCATGGTCTCGTGACAATAAAGCGATAACGTTAGATTACTAGTCGCATACAAAGAAAAATCATTTTTGCACGATATAGCTCGTTAATGGTGTCGGTAGTCAGATAGAATCTAATCTACTATGTGGAATCCGTGCTGCGGTTAGAATTCTAAATTAGTTACGATACCGTGATACAAATGAAGTACGGATATATATGAATAACCTTGCAGTTTGTCATATTGTGCTCCAAGAGCTGGAAGTCGGTCTCACGTATTCCGGGACGCGCCAGCAGGTAACCCTTTGTAAGCCCTTAAGATCCGGCAGTGTCATTATTCTGCACCGGGCGTGCGATATAGTCGGGCGGAGAAGGCGCAACCGAACAGAGAGGTAATTCGGGTTACATGCCCGGGTGTAATGGGCGGTCTGACCGGGTTCCCGGTAGCTGGCGGCGGGAATACGTTGGCGGTCTTGGAGGTCGGTCGGCGCGAGGTAGGAAAACGCTCGTGGTGCGAGAGGGATCGAGCGAGCACGGCGGGGATGAATGTATGGGCTTCGCTTTTGGGCGCCGCCGGGATTCCTACGGGTCCGTAGGAACTTGCTGCTTGCTCATAAAATGCAAACGGGCGGCAAGTTTAAGTTTAGACAGCCCCCTCCGCGAACCCTTCTCTCACATCGCCCCCATTCTGTCCTAACCCTCTCCCCCCCCCCTTTCGCCCTTCTCCATCCAGCAGCCTGAGGCTGCCCTAGTCGGCCTCCGTAACCAACCGCGGGCCGACAATAATGAAATCCATAAATCCGTAAGAGAGCACGCGGAACACCCCGTGCTGCTGCGTCCAGGGACTTCTCCCCTTCCTTTGTTCTTTTCTCGTTCCCTCTCGCAACACTCCATACCGTCTACCCATGTGCTGCTTCCTTTCCCGCTTTGCAAGCCTCCCCCGTTCGTAATCCTCGACTGAATCTTATTGCGAGTGGAAACGTCTTTACGATTCTCCACTAGTGCTACGAGACCGAGTTACATGCATACATACGTCTCTTGGGGTTCGACACCAGTATCATAAGATGCGCTTAGAATTGCACCGGCGGGGTAAGTTTGCTGCTGAAAGGTTTCTAGAAAGGAAACCATTTTTCGATTTCGAAATGGTTAATCGTCGTATGTACAACGAGTTATCTGGTTGAATATCGGAACTATAATACATTTAATTAATTATTTTCTTGGATATCAAGGCTCATTTAAATCTTCTTCTCTTAGAGGAGTTATAAGTTTGCTCATATTTATTACCTTCCTCTATTTACTTTGTAAATAAAACTACTACAAAAGGATAGCAACAAAATTATCAATCTATAGACTTATACTAACTCGTGCCATTAATGCAATCGGCATTGAATGAATGGATTCTTTTGAAAGCGGTATGTAGTTCATTCAATTTCGAAATACCGTGAGTTTCATTGAGAAACGAGTAATATGTAAATCGATGAGATAGAAATGTTTTGAATACAGTATTTTTGATATTGAATTTTGTACTATTTTCACAAAGTAAATTTTACTTGAATGACGTTGGAATATTTACGTGTGTTACTATGGAGTGCAATTATACCTAACCGGTGTAATCTGGCTCTATATTACGGTGTTGGTGTCCCGCAAGAGCTGGTGATCGGGATGAAATATCGATTGTCACGCGGTTTCGCGGCCGGCTCTCGGGCGACGTCGAACGTGCCTCTGATTGATTCGATGCCGCCTGCATCGAAAGGAACTGGCGGCACTCGGTATCCGAGGAGAGAGCATTGTTATGCTAACGGAATCTCGATGACTTCCTATCGATCGTGGCGACGATACGGAAAGCACTCGGGTCCCGTGGATTTTTCCATTTCGAAGGTTTCATTTGTAACCGGCTCTGTAAGGGCCGCCGGTATTTTCTCGACGTGTGGTGTATTATTCTGCAAGATCGTTTCCTCTTCTCCGTCGACTCGCTTCGCGACGTTAAGATGCTTTAGAAACGGACTAGATGGATCTACTCGAAACAGACTCGTTGATCGAATATAAATATCACTCGCACAAAAGCCGAGAGCAATGAGGCGCGCGTATTGTGTTGCGCAGTGATGGGATGCAGGATAGCTGAAAGGTAGAAAACGGTGGAACGGAAAACGAAAACGGTAGATAGTGCAGATGTTAGTTTTGAGTTAGTTTATGTTTGTCTTAGACTTTATGATAACAGAGATTCACGATACAATAATCATACGAATGTAGCAAATGTATGATGCTCAAATCTAAAATTCATTTATTAAAAATACTGAAATTTAGTTTTTCGTCGTCGAATCACAAATTGGCAAGGGAATATATTTTGTCGCGTTATTATCGTTTTCTTTCTACTGAAATTCCTCGGATTCTCAGGAAATCTCATTTGTCATTTTTGTGCTCACTCTCGATTTAAATCTATCGTAACTTCATCTCACTATTGATCTTCTATGGTATATAAGATAAGGTTCTGTAGTCTCTTTAGCCCTATTTTTTACCCTCGTTCGCATAACTTACTGACAGCTGAGCCCTTACCAATAGCCCATACCAACGAAGTTTCCGCTTCGCTGGATTAAATTACACTTTTCATACGCGTCAATTCCGGACTCTCGCGCAATTTATCGGTTCGCTCGTTCCACTCGCACCGCCGCCGCCAAAAAGTTTCCCTTCTTCAGAAATTAACGAAACGTCCCTCGGTCCCTCTTTCGTCGATCGTCTGTTGACGCTTTCCCTACGAGAGACGGCGGTCGTGTCAGAACCTCGCTTCGCATCCGTGTCACGAAGTGACGACGAACAGCGAAGAAAGCGGTAAGCTCGCCGATCTTGCCTCTCTTCTGGGATTAACGTTCCAGTTCCGAGCAACAACCACACCCCGCTTAAGTGCAACTCCGAAAGCCCGTCTCTGCTGACAAGCTCATCTTAGACCGCGTGCACACTGGTGAGCGATAACCGATGAATTGTGAGCTACGGAGTAGAAGGGAAGGGATAAGCTTGACTTATTACCGTTTATGCGAGTAACATGAGACTGATGTATCACTCGCTATATACATACTTATATCAGAAAAGAGTACACTTTTCTCTATCAGTCTAATATTCTTAAATATTAAATATATATTGTGTGTATCTAAAAATTTAGCTGGGGAAGGATTTGAAAATAATTTCTTAGATCATCAAAATGATTCTGTAAGACGCTCAAACTTGATAATGCATAAAAAATTTTGACTATTTTCTATCAATTTAAGCGTCTTATATAATTATTTTAATGGTGCGACCAAATTATTTTTGGATCTGTATATCTATAAGTTAAATTTTTAGATGTTTGAACAAAACTGTTCTTTTCATTTACGGTATTACCTTTTAGCATATAATTTTCTATTCGCTCAGTCAATGTAAATATAACAAAATTCCAATTTAGTTATATTTATCGAATGTTTGTGTGGACACTGATCTTACAGGTCATCTACATTGGACGACTATGCAATTTCTTACAAATAGTCCTGGATCGACTAAGTGCATGTATCACCAACGAACAGCTGTTGCGCTTCGTATAAGGTGCAGTGAACATGATCACTTGGCTCTAACGGTGTATCAAATGCGCGAACCATGAGCTTCCGTTACTGTTGGAAGCATCTCTTGACGTTCACAATACAACTGCGCCTTCCCGAAATATTCATAGCGCTAAATGCTCCCGAGACTTGCGTCATTCAGCATGTCGTCTTCGTGACACAAGCATTTGCCTGCCAGGAGATTACCTTGCTCATCGTTTCGTTTCGTATTCATCCGCAGCATGCTTTAACACGTTGAGTGACGGCAGCAATTTGCTAATTTTGTTGAAGACTTCGCTAATGTTTTCCTGTTATGAAAGGTAACGGAATGTAAACGGCATTGTAACATGGGACTTGTATAACACATTCAATATTGAAATTTTGTCGACGTCGAAGTGGGAATTGATTTTCATCAAACTATAATTAATATAAAATAATTACTTTGTATCAAATAAACCTATATTTATTATGAAACATTCGAGTTATTCTATAAATTGTTAGCTATTTGCGTCTGTACAAATTTGTTCAATTTTATGACTACCGCTAAGAGTTATACATTTAATGAACATCACACGCGCATTTAACTGAAATTACAAATATATAATCTAACATTAAACATTTGCTTTGATTATTATCTTTTTAATATTCGTACTTTCTGTGTCTATCGAGTCCATTACCGTAATTACAGTTATCATCGTTATTGTGTATGCAATGCAATATCTGGTTTGTTATTCTTTACATACTTTTATATATATGTTTATATTGTATGGCTTGTATTTCATGTGAATACGTTGTATTTAGGACACGGAATCCTCGTAAATGTTGAAATAGAACACATTTAAGCTTTCTCTATGCGATAGACGAAAGCGGACTCTCGTAACTTTCGAAATTTTGGTGAAGTTTCTTCACGCTTCGCGAAGCTTTGCCGCCACCATCCCTCTGTTCTCGTCCTCGTAGCCACTCGTCGTTCGTTTCTACGAAACGTGCAACGAAGCAGCAATTTGTTACAGAACAAGACATGCGTTGTCGCGTAATACGCTACACACGTCGCTATTTCAACGCGCACGTTCAAGTAACGCGGTACATAGGTGTTCTAGGTTTCCCGTGTCTTCTTTTCCATTCATATAGATTTTGTAGTTAGATTTCTTGGAAGCGATTTTTTCTCTACAAAATTTTTTTTTACAAAATTTGGATGCCACATTTTCTATACTGACGTATAATTATTTTTAAATATCTCACACAGATACACAATTAACTTTTATTGTACTGGAATTAAAATCACGTTAAAACAAAGTCTATTTAAAAAATTAAGTAAAACGTTTCTTCAGTCACAAACACACAGCACATACAATTTAACGAATACTACTATATATCAATATTGTCGAAGAAAATCTATTTCATGTTGTTTCTTACATGAAAGAAGTTGCACGGAACCTGAAACACCTTGTATATATAATACTTGTATAGGGGAATGGGTGGAAATAGGCAGCTCAGAGAATAGAATGTATATTTGGGAACAAATACAATTTGAATGAATTAGCAGTAAACTGGAAATGGGCAATCCGGGGTTACCTGACTCGGAGGTTACCGATCTCTCCTTCGTCTCTCTCTTGTTCTTGTTATCTCCTGCCGCCTTCGTTGGTTTCCCTCCATTCCGCCCACTTCTTCTTCACTTTCACTCGATCCTGTTTTCTCTGTCTCCTTCATTCCTCTAATTCTTAGTTGCCCTATTCGTGTGCTCTTTGCATAGTCGTCTCATTTCCCTTCTCTTATCTCTGCTTTACTGCGTAACGTCGATCTGAACGATATTTTCTGACAGAAAATCCGCAACAACAGAGAGAAACATTTCACTTTGAATAGTTTCCTTCTGCGGATGCTTCTCTCTCTTTGTTCGCGCGCGTACACGGGTTGTTCAACCTTTCTTTATCAGGTTCTTCGTAAACAACTACGGTACACGTAGAACAGTCGATATCTACTTTACGTACACGCTTCATCGAGAGTTGCTCTTACTCCTGGAGGGCTGTTAGTTCGCGCCGCATGTATATTGATTAAGTTCTAAAACAGACTGCTTAATGCTCCGCCAAAGAGTAAAGGATGCATAGTAGGCATTATTGCAGTCCGTTTTTTGCATATTTAATGAACTGTCTCATATGTTTTCTATCGTAAACTTTTGGATATATTTCGAACGGTATTGATTCGATTTATTTTTTTCTAGATAGCAGCCACGTGACTAAATCTAGAAGAAATTATAATTCAATTTTAAATTTAATCAAATAGCTTTACCGTAATCGCATGTACAGACACAATGTTGTTAGTAAAATTAAAGTTGTTTAAAAATTTTTTATTTGGAAAACCACCATGTTAAAGTTTGTAAAAGAAAACTTGTTAATTGCGAGTTACTGACTTTTCAAGTTATAGCAGGTTTGGAACATTTCTCGGTTTAGTTAAATGTTAACGTCTAGAAAAAAGTAAGCCAAACTAACATCATTCGAAATATACATACCTCTTATAGCTGGTTAACAATTATTTTAAATGTGTCGTGTCTTTATAACGTACATATTGTTAACACTTTTACTATCTCCCATCAACGTTCAATATGATTGTTACCATAAATATGGCAAGCATCAGGAGATGTTATCGAATACTTTACACGTGTTTCATTTGTAGCAACATATATTGTAACAAGTATGATTGCGGCAATTTTCGTAAAGTGAGTATATCGTGAAACAGTCCCACGATACAGAAAGTCGTATCGTCTCTCTATGGTCGACATTTTTCTTGGTCTGCATTTCGTGAAGTATACACCGAGGTATTGTAGATTACCCGGCAACCTCGATAGTAAGCGTAGGTAGACAGATGCAAAAATGCGTATCGATACGTTCGCGTTACACGATTCGACCGGGCAAAGCGCATTGCGCGTCGTATTGTTGCGGAAAAATAGCAAAACAAATATCGAGCGTAATATCGTGCGATATACCGCTCTACCTCGTTTCGCTACGGAAGATATTTGTTCAATGTGCTTTACATTTGGAAATGCTATTTTAATAATGGTACAACTTCGTTCCCTCTTTTCACATTTCGCGAAATTACGAAATTGATGACGTAAAAGGTGCAAAGAGTGAAAATCTTCAAAAAGTAATCGTTCCTATTCAGTAGTAACTACGCTTTTTCAACAGTCTCGTGTTCTTAACTGTAAAATATCTTTTCCTTAATACATTTTGAGGGAAAGGTGAATAGAATTATATGTTTAATAATACGTTTAAAATAATTTCTCTTAACGTAGTCGGATGATATGATTCCACGCTTCCTGCTCCGTGTATTGTGTAAAGCAGCCATTGTTTTTATAATACACTTACGACGATTATGTCGGCGGGAAAAGTACGCGGATGATGATGTGAATTTAGCGATGTGAAATTTTCTCGAACAGTGAGCGAAAGCGGCCTGAAAGAAAGAGATACATACTTCTTACGGTCTGATATATATTTTTGCTGAGCGTAATAAGTTTCCCGTTAATCTTATAACACCGCTCACGCCGTGGACGTCCTTGCATTATTCTCGGGCGGAGATTCGTAATGCTTACCCCATGAATAATGTACTGGTTCTCCGGGCACAATCCCGCCGCCACATACTTTCAGTTGAGCCGACAGTTCGGAGTAGTTTTCAAATAGTTCTGGCGGACGTAAGTCCGGGCTAGCTCGATCTTTGCATTATCCGTTTCCGGGAGTGCTATCGCCATTCGGAATGCGCAATCTCGCGTAATAAATCGACCGAACGTGGAATAAAAATTTGACGCGACCATCTGACTTGTCTAGAAAGTGTATACTCATGAATTTTACATTTAAGCCGCTAATGTGATTTAACGCTTACCTAACCTGACTCACTCTCGGGACGCGAGAGAAGTGATGCTGCGGCCGAAAATGTAAGCGGCCATAAGTAATCATTCGCCGCACAGTAATCGCTTTCGGGAATCTCGATAATTGCGTACAGCAGTCATCCGGGATCAGGGATATTGCGTAATCGCAGCCAATCGTTACATCGACGGTACGTTTTATTATCGTGATTAATATCGGCGGTGCCATCGGCGGGCGCGAATGCAATACGTCTCCGCAATACGATACCCTCCCGCTTCCGCCACCACCCCCTCGGTCGCATGCGGCCATGCGGAGCGCACCAATATCTGCAGTGATGGCATTGACCTCTTTTAGTGGTTTATAAAGCGTTAACGGTTGTATCTGACAGTAATTACAGCCACTGTTGTGATATGTCACAAATTTCCCATGAAATTTGCCGTTTGCGCTCCGAACCTTATCTCATCTCGTTCGCATCGTCGCCGAGCATCATGGGCGCTTGTACATATACATGTGTGTGTGTGTGTGAATATGGCATCCGAGTTCATACCACGCGGCCAGCCTGCGGGGGTAATTAGAACGCGCCGTGAATGAAATAGTATGGAAAATGGAGATTTTGAACGGTGTTGCGATCGCATTACGCTAAAAGGCCGTCCGTCCCACGGGCATCCAAGCATACTTACGCTAGATCGCACTAATAAATGCCCATGCACTCGCCACTATGAATTTTCATCATCCAATTTTGTTCGGTCTGTTTATTATCAACATGTACGTTTCTTTGTATAGATATATTGTATATACATATTTACATCACACATTGTCCACGTTTAGTTCATTACTTCTAAATATATATATATATATATATCTTTTTATATTGTGTATTATAATATTAAAACAATTTAGCTTTCTGCATGTAGATGCATCAAAATGTGTGTAGATAGAACGTTTTTAGGAGACTAATGTTTAGAATTGCGAATAAATCATTTCTTGAAGGAAGATATTTTAATTTATATATTTTCATATAGTTGAAGTTCTATTTATATTAATTCGAAATTTACTCGTGGAAATATCAACTTTTAGTTATACATTTACAATTTTTTTTCTAAAGGTTTTTTGTGCTGCCTTTTTAATATGACTTTGGAGCTTTTATTTTTTCATACGATAATCAATAACTAATATGAAGTCGGATGTATGTGGTCCATTTATTCAATTGTCTCTCTTCGTTATTTCTTCGTCATAGTTTGCACATCCAGCACGCCAGTCTGCGTATCCTACCGTTTCGCCCCCGCCATCGTCGCATTCGGGCATTGGTATGCCGGCATTTTCCGTGACACCGTCCACGAATCGATATGGAATGTAGGCTTCGTGGACAACGATTTTGCGTAGGTAGCATGGAGCGTGTATATCGCGCAATATGTGAACAATCCGCTTATTCTTATCTAAGATAATATACTTTACCTTTTCAATTATATAATAAATACCGCTTCGCATCAATGTGAAGACAGGTTCGTAACAATTTTGTTAATCTTTAAAGAAAAGGGTAATAACAAATTGGCTCCTAAGAAAAAGAAATAAAACACGCAATTTATTGTTAGCTTCTCATCGTTCTTCTATATGCATTTCTGAATGCATATTATATAATATGCATTTTCTTCTACCAGCTGCATTTTATGGCCTTCATTACTTCTTTGCTTGAAATTAATTCTGCTGGGAGTGTAGTATTACTAATTATTTCTGGCTATTTCAGTTTCCTTTAAACTGTAATATTTGCCAACGTCTCCAGAGCTAAAGTAATAATACGGTAATGTAATAACCGATTCCAGAAAAAAATGGAAGAGACACGAGAGATGTTTATTTCGAAAGAAACTTAAATCAAATTATGACAAATTAATATCTCTTGTATTTTCATGCAGATTTGTCGTAATTGTTTGTTGCAGTTGTGTGAAAATTTTTCTAAGGAAACAAAGCTACAGACAATTTTGTTTTACTCGAATATTTTTCGAATTCTTAGGAGCAAAACTTTTGTTAACGCTAACATTTATAATAGTCAGTATGGAAACGATATATTTGTATAATTTTCGATTCGTTTCTGAAGATTGTTTTAAAGTGAAGGGAAAAAAAGTTATAAATTCATATTTATCTTATATAAAAAAAAGGTCGAAAAGATTAAAACTATTAGATTACTTTTGAAATGGATGGCTGGCGTGTTGAGTGTTAACCGAATTGAATCCATTACAGTTATTCTCTTTACCGACACATATTTATTTTTTTTCGCTCTATTTCTCATCGAACAATACTTGAAGCGAAATACTTTGGCGGGTCTTGTAATATAGCACAGCTATTATTTTGTTCGCTGTGAAACATCCCGCGCGTATAATCGAGTCGGCAATATCTCCAAGATCTTACCCGCTGTTAACCGGATGGCCGGAGATGCATCAGCGTCTGTACGAAAAGCACCGAGTACTTTATGTTATTAGCTCTAACGCGGCGAGGAAATTATACTGGAAGAGAGCGAATTAAAGGAGAAGCAATGGTACATGGGTCCCAGAAAAAAGGATTAATCTAAAGACATTACGGGAGGGGCGAGTGGAAATACGTTTTGACTCGGACTTGTGATATCGAGCTATCCATTAAAGTACAAGGTGTCTCGAAACATTGATTTCTTGCGGAATAATTAAATGTTTCTTTATAAATCCTTTTTATATATTATCTATATATAAATGTAACGAGAGGTTATTGTGTAAATGTTTATTAAATTTTTTAAATTAAAGCAAACAATAGATTATTACCAAATTTCTTGGCAATTAAATATTAAATAAAGAATATCATTGTTGTGGAGTCTACTTAAACACTTAATAAGACAATATTTTACGCGTTTACAATCTTGAATCTTAATGTTTCAATTTTCAATGCTTTCTAACTAAACAGAAGACTGTTTCATCATTTCCTTTAGTTTGTTCGTAAGAATTTGATATTATATATAAGGATATACATCAGTGTTTTTGGGGCACCGTGTATATTGCCGTATATGTAATCGAGAAGTAATATTGCGTTTTCTTTCGATGCTCTGTATCCCATGCGAGTAATCACATCGTCCGACCTTTAACTCTTTCTTCCTCCCGCGAACCGTTGTTAAAAGTACGAAGAAGTAGACGATTACGAGTCTCGATCGGAGCAACGTCTACTGTACTTATATACCGTAGCTTGTGCGGTTTATACCGCGCTCGCGAACATAAGCGGCTTTCTGTTTATCCAGCCGCGCGGTTACGCGCGAAAAACTCCTTTACCGGAGCAGAACCTGACATCGTTATTATTTTGTTAGTATTACTTTTTTATACAATACCTGTACGTTCCAACAATGCGCTTCTGTATCAATTTGATAAGTGTAGAGAGAAAGTTTGAAAAGTATAAATAACGCGAAAGTACGATAGGTTCGTGTGATTACTTTTCCTTTAACTCGAGATATGTGAATAAGAAAATATGTCTAGTGAAAATCTATGTAATCAGCTTGTTCGGAAGATTTATTTCAAATTTTCTATGTAAATTCAGGACGTAATATTTTATTCAAAGAGTAATTTTTTATTGGAACACACATATATTTATCGTTTTATTGAATGACCTTTACATCTTTCGCGGATAGCTGCATATGATGCCCTTGTTTCAAAACGAAGTTTCGTTTTTACTGGTGAAAAATTGATCAAGGTGATCGAAGTTTTTTTAAGGATTTCTAAAAACATAAATTTGCTAATATTAGAATATTTGTATTACTTGAATTCATTTAATTTAATATTGCTATCGATAACAAATATTCTCTAAAGACAAAGGGATTTTGGCAAAATCTTGGAGTGGAATTTTAAAAACGGCCCTTCATATTAATATCACGAAATTCTTAATTTTGCCCCAATCTTTAATTTGGACAGAATTTGACCCGAGTTCAATCTAGGAATGCGTCCGTTTCGGTGATGCTGCTTCTCTACCTAGCACAAGAATCAACCACTGGATGAACACGAATCGATGCGAATTGCGAATTCCCTTTTCCGCTCGAATGTCCTCAACTTCAGCGCGCGATGCATACCGGTTTCGAATTGAATCAATCGCGTTCCGTTGCACCATTGCGCCATTGCCTGGGTTCTCGCGTTTTCACGAAACAGGTGCGTGTCGGGAGGGCACATCATCCTCAGACGAAGGGGAGAATGAAAAGTGCATTGAATTCTCTGCTGCAACTGGAGACGCACACGTGGGACTGTCAGCATCGGTTCTAATACATGGCAGATCAATTAAGTGTGAATTTCTCTTCACGGGGCAAATGCAGCGTTCTGTGTCTGTAATTGCAGTAATCGAAACGATTTTTCGTTCAATCTTTTATACCATTCTATACAATATTACCAGAGAATGGAAGTAACGCGTTATATAGTTACTGTTTTGATTCGGTAAAGAGTAAATGGTAACTATTTTATAAAGTAACTCTCTGTTCTCTGAATATCAGATTTCGCGATTCTGCGGATTGATCGTTAACTTTTCGCGTTATCGTTTCGCTAACGAAATCTGTCGCAATGACAATATCGTAAATACAGATTAAGTCATGGCTTATTCGGTAATAAGTTATACCATTAGCCCTGCGGAATGGATTTTGTTCGTAACGAGCGGATTAAAATCGCAATTGAGATACCTATGTACGATGTACGACGACTACAAGTTACCATTTCATAGCTCTGTTTATGAGCGTATTACTCACAAGCTTTCACAAGCTATAATAGTAACTTGCGACTAATAAACTTATAAATAGTGCTATGAAATGGGGACTCGTAACATCACTAACATATTTCCCAGTCATCAGCCTGTATAGGTATCGCGTGGAACGAGGATAAACGGATTCCGCGCGATGCAATTACATAAAGCCCCGCGTATGGAATTATGATAATCGTAATAATGGAGGACCTGTGAAAAGATCGTTTTTGCAGTGCTAAATTTAGTGCCGCGCTTTGAAAATACCCCGTCTGTAATACACAGGACAAGCGTCGAATGTAACGTTTTATTTAGCGCCGATCGAAGTGTCAGATTTACCCGTGTATTGCAATCGAAATTGGCGAAAAGCAAGAATTGGAATTTGCAATTCGCATTGATCTGAAATCAATGTGGTACGGGCAGGGTGTCATGAACGACATGACAAAGGGTGAAACGTTACGTGCGAAGCGGTGCCAGCGTACACGATATCTATACCGATATAGCTTTCATCAATGGTTCCGATCGCGATCTCTAAACTGCTTCGTTGAATGACGAGGGATGATTTCACCTGATCTCGGGGTGTGCATATCCCGGAGCTGCGTTCGTGCGGTCGCGCACGTGTGCATCCAACTGTACGCACACAACGAGCGCTTTGGCCCTTTAACCCTTGCCTTTCTACCCCCTCCTCCCCTCCCTCCCTCTCTCTCTCTCTCTCTCTCTCTCTGTCTCTGTCTCTGTCTCTTTCTGTCTCGCTTACTCGCTCGTTTCCCTGTAGCACGTAGCTGTGTCATCAGACGCGTGCCGCAGCGATGCATCACAGAATGACGGGAATCGCGGCGTAACGCTTTACCCGCTCACAAATCACGCTACGCAACGTCGCCCGTGTGTCGCGTAACGTGTGCACACGCGACACGATTTCTCCTCTCTCTCTCTCTCTCTCTATACCTGGACTATATGGTCCCCGCAGACGCCATCGGGAGGTCACGATAAAAACGCGACGCGGCGACACCGTGGCGCCCCACTCGAATTCCGTGGCATCGTGGAACCGAACACTCTTCTCTTGGTCAGCAACAATGCGATATCGTTTATAAGGGTGATAGTGATGCATTTCTGCGTCATTTTGCACACAGAGCTATCAGACATGTTCTCACACTTTTAACATGTTTCTATTTAAGTATAAGCTGAATTATTAAATGAAAGGAGATAATGCATACACATAGAGATGTTCTCATTTTCTAATATGTGTTTTTAATTGAAATGAAACTTGAGGATATCATAATAGATGCAGATATAATCGATAAGAATTTTTTACAGTGCGGTTTATAAGTTCTGAAATAAAAATTTATATGAAATAAGGACATATGTTTTAAAAAAATATTTTAAATATTTTCTTATTAGTAAGTTTAAATATAGAATCCTTTACAATCACACAATACACCGCTCTTTTCGTTTTCAGTCTTTACATTGCATTGAGTGCTCTTCTTTTGTAAGTCGGTTTTAATTAATTGGTCACACAATGGTTGAATTTCTAAAATATTAAGATATCTTTGGTCTTTTAATTCTGTTGAGAACAAGAAATAATCAAAAAGATAAGGTTAATAAAACGGATGAAGTAAGGTTATGAGATTTTTGAAAGTCATTTGACATTTCACAAATGCAAGCTACTGTGACTGACTGACTAATTGAAGACAATTACAAAAGTATTCAACGATGATGCAAAGATTGAAAACGAGATTATAGCGGTGTAATAATTGTACAAAATTCTATTTTAAATAAAATATGTTTAAAATATTTTTCTCTAATCTTCTTTGCTTTATATGATTATTTTTGCTTAAAAACTTATAGATTGCACTTTATTGACAACAATATGATATGAAGTTAGAAATATACATATATTAAAAAAATATGAGGTATACAATTGGCGAGCTGTTAGCAATATTACTGCTTTTAAGGATCTTTATGAACACGGGTATTAAAAAAAGGATTATATACGACAATATATAGGCTATAAATAAATAGAAATAAGTAGAAAATAGCAATATAAATATTCCAGAATTTCGATGCATATATTATGAATAAAGTGATGACGCTGGCAGTTTATGATTACATATAGTCAAAAATGCCTGATTGTGCACCGATCGTATATCATAGCGCTTTACGTTCTATCCGGTTATGCGTACTTTCGAGTCGGACGTAAATGTCAATCCGGTTTTATACTTCACGCGCACTGCCAGTCATGTATGGTTAGGCTTCATGTCCACGCGGATTTTATTTTCCCCGTATTTTCGCCGTTGGGACATGATAAGCGTATTTCTTCCTCCCAGTTCCGCTTCCCGTTTCGTATGTCCGTTCATGATTTCTCGAACGAGCGCGAAAGAGCGTGCTGGGACTGCTGAGTCACCTGGCGATACAACAGAATCGCGCGTCGCGCTCTGACTTTCAATATTTTTCCTCCTTCACACTTCTCCGCCGCGCCGTGAAAACTCCGATCGCCGAGAACGTGGGAAGATGAGCGACTTTGGAGATGATCCGAGAAAATAACGTCTTCTAAATTCGCTTCCGAAATCATGCGTGCTGAGCATCGTTAACATTCGCGAAGCATTCGATTACATATAGAAACAAAGTGGAAATAAACCAAAATTATTCTATTTCGATGTATAGAGAAACTAAAAGAGGATAATCCTCTTTGATTTTTTAATATTTTAGCTTTTTTTATTTTATTATTTTTAGTTATATAAAAGATTATAAATATATGACTATCGTCTTTCATGATTTACAATGAAAAATAACAAAAGACTAAGTGAGATATTGTTCTGATAATGTATAATACGTCTTCAGGTTTATTAATGTTATATATCGAGAAAAATTATTTTTGGGAAAACAATCAATTTTGTTATTAAATATTATATTATTTTTAGAATTTATTTTTGTATCAAAGTTGAAACACAATATGTTCGATCGAATATTTCGAGTGATTGCCGTTAGTACTCCATATAAACTGCACGATGGAAAGAATCATGGGAAGCGTAGGTGGATCTCGACAACGACCGATTCTTGATTTCCGTGTGTGATAACGGGTCATTGACTTCGTTCCACATGCACGAGAGCAGAAAGGAGCCCGGTATAGGCGGTGTTGACCGGGTGAGAATTCGCCGCCTAATTTGGGAAGGTCTGTTTTAAGGGTCTCGTAGGGACGGGACGAAATTCGTTGTTGTGGCGATGAAACGAGATAATGCGAATCGTGACCGCGGTCGTTTTTCTTCATACGTTCTTTTAGGAAATGCAAAGCCGTTGTGTATAAAAACGATATCTCAAGACATGTTGGTCCATGTATCGAATACTTGTAGGATTTATTTTTATATAGGATTTTATTTTATATAGGGTTTTATATTTTTTGAAATTATAGATATTTCATTGGAGGAATATAGAAGGTACGATGATGATTATATAATAAGTATACATAGAATCTACAGATAGATATGAGTTAAGAATTTGATAGAATATTTCATCATTTCGTTACCTTGTCTTTTAAAATGTAATGCGGAAATATCTCTAGATCGTCGACGGTTTTCACTTCCAGATTAGTCTGAATTATAATAGTAAAAATAAATTATGTGAAAAGTGCATATATGCGAAGATTCCGCAGATCTTTCGCCGACAGCTATTTATCTCATTTGCCGTTTATTTTGCGCTATCTTCTCTCCGCCGCTCTATCCTCACTTAATTAGGTTCCGATTAACAGTGGAGCTTTGTGCAAATACCTCTTTAGGATTTTGCTGAAAACGCTCATTAAGCGCCGGCTATCGAGTTACCGCTCTAGTAACGAACCTCGATTGTTTTCGATCTCTCGAGCCGTCTCGCCGTTTTGGCGCGGCGATAACCCCGATTTCATCTTCGTGCATGAGCTAACTCGAGCTCCGCAATTACGCACTTATCCGTACTTTAATCTTTTTATATCATTCCACGCGAGATTGTCGCATTTGTGGATTGCACAATCGAATGATTTTATGCTTAGGAAAACACCGGTTTCACATTACGACTGAAATACGATTGTGTGTGTTAATGTTAAAAGCAACATTGTGTTGTATTTTGTTAATTTGAATAATTTTCAATACTATATATTTATGCAAATCTTAAATTTCACCCTACATCGCTCGATTTGCTCAAAAAATCATTCTATTAATCTATATTGGCTGTATCTATATTTATTAAATTATTCGGCAAGACGACCGCGCTGTTTATTATGTTAGGTTTTCGTGTGAACAGTATCTGATCGCGGTCCCGCCAATATTGACGCTGTATTTTATCTAAATGCAAATTTGACGTAAGGTCTTGAATATCGAAGGATCTTTCTGTCCGCGTGGTCGCCGCGTGCAAGGCGATTCTGTAGCGCGGTATGAATTAGCGTGATTCCAATCTGAATATCAAGAGGAATCCGGGTGAACGTGAGTGAAATGGTAATACACCATCGCCCTGTAAAGCATACTGCATATACTTTTCCTGTCGCCTAGTCAGGAATCTTTGAACAACGGGCGCAAGAGCGAATTAAATCCACGTTTGATATCAAAGTTGTGTGACGTTGAATATAAAATTATGTCTACGTGGCTTCTGCAGGCTTTATCTGCGTGACATGCGCGCGCGTGCATTGTTTTCTCACAGAGCGTAAACTACGGTAAAAGCCCCGCAGAAGCGAAACGATTTTATTTTGTGCTCAACTTTTTCCAGTGCGTGAAAATACGCATTAAATAAATTCATAGAATATTTTATTTTATATGTAAAAGAAGAGAAAACAGTTATTTGATTCTAATATCTAACTAAATTCTCATTCTTGATAAATATGAGTATTTAGATGTCAAGCAAAGCAGGCGGTTGGTAAATGAAATCATATTTATCTGAGATATTTATTTGGTTTATTTTCTGTGGCACAAATTGATGCTAATACCTTTTTATCGAATTAGCAAGCACAAAAGCTGGAAGTTGCTACTTAAATTAAATGAACAATCTTGGATTCGTAATCTCGGGTAGCGCTTGATTAAATTGGTAGTCATTCACTCGGCTTGATTATTTACTCTTCTTAACTGAGATTAGGCGCCATCTTATTACTACCCGGGAGCCCTTCGTGTTCCTCCCGTCCACAAGTTAGTTATGTTACAACAGTTGCTTTCACGAAACCTCTCCATTGATGAGAAAATAAACGAAACTGAATCAATATCCCTGGAATTCGCGGGAAATAAAGTTAATTAGCGTCTAATTGACAAAGATCGTAGGATGTTATTGACGGGAGAGGATCTTTTCCTTTTCTTAACTTTTATTACTTCTTGTTAATGTAGTTGAAAAGACAGTTGCTCTTTTCAAATTCATCGGCTTTAAATTGGAAAATTTATAATTGTTCCCAATTTGAAACTCTGATAACGATTAAAATATGAAATGCTGGAGTAAATAATCAACTTTCATGATTAATTTCCGAAAAAATTAATTTTAAAATAATTTCCAATTTGTGAGGTAATTTTCGCATGCAGTTTCTCATACCATTTTTTTTTTTTTTTTGCTGAATAAATATCGTTTCTTATTGGGCTGATTTTTTTAAATTTATTACCACTTGAATTTCTGATCTATGAATTGAATTCTTTCTAACTCTGAAAGCAAGGATATCAATTAAGGTAAAGCCGGCACCGTCGATACTTAAATTTTCAGTGTGACGCAGATAAATCTTCCGTGAGAAGCTCTCGCCTGTGCAAGCGTCTTTGCGGTCGTTCCAAATGGTCGCTTTAAATCTCACCGGCGTGCATCAAAAGTTATCACATTTTTCTTTGCGAATTTTTGCCGCGCTTCCCTTTCTCCTTGTAGATGCAGGAGGGTGAGATTCCAGGTGGGATGGGAGCGTTTTTCCGCTTACGTTCCACCATACCTTATCAACATAGAATCGACGTGCTGCGAAAAGAAAGTTAATATCGTTGGCGTTACGGTAAGAGAAAAGCAAGGAAGAAAGAACAACTACGCTTGACCGACTTTTATATCACGCTCCGATCTCTCGACCCTCGTTCGCAACATATAAAAGTCGAGCATGGTTTCGAACGGGATCATTGGACAAGCGGGTATACGGGTTTGGAATTCTGGACTTCACAATGCCTAACGCAGCACATTGGGAAAGATTTTTCGACTTTTGTCCAAAGTTACACCTCGTTTTGTTATCTTTTTACTTCTAAACGAGGCGTATTTAATTTTATATATTATATATTAGATAGTCGTCGATCTCGTTGTGATGTAATTGTGTTATAAGGTTAAGAAATAAACAGTTATGGAGCTGAGCAAAACAGGCTTTTATTTCCTTAAATGACTAAAAGCTTGCTCAGAAGAAACAAGATCTATTTACATAGAAGACACACCGTGTGTTACTTATGACGAAATGTCATAAATCTATATAATGGTCAAATTTTAGAAATAGCTTAAGGAAAAATATAATTATGAAATAATAATAAAGTTTCAAATATAACATTTATAATATTAATTAAAGAAACTTGTGTTATACATTAGATTATCGATTTAGAATGTCATATTTGCAGCGTGTCCCCTTTTGAAGTATGGCTATAACATGAGTTATTATCTCTTGTCCGCTGTTCTTTGAATATCTTCATTGCACGGTTGACTTTTTCTCTCTTTCTCTTCCTGGGATATTTGCATTAAATAACATCTACGGCGCCCGCTATTACTCATAGTCTGTGAAAAAATCGCGATCAACGTAAACGCGAGACGGTGACTCATGAATATCCTATGGACGGTTCGAGTCACCGCGTCATATATACATGTTATAATACGGGATGACGGGTTCATGTGGATAAGAATAGAATGAATCGCTTGACAAAACTTCTATCAAGTTTATTAGAATTTTTGATGCCTCTTTCATCGTATATAAGTATTGTCACTTTGAATCGATTAATTGCGCCTACTTTAATGTATAATAAGTAATCGTTAATAGTTCAAATTGATTGCTTTATGCAGCATACTTGAGGAGAAATTGTAGCAAATTTTGATATTTATAATTTCTGCATTGTGTGTGTGTCTTATGAAAGAATT
Source organism: Cyphomyrmex costatus (assembly GCF_001594065.2). NCBI lineage: Eukaryota > Metazoa > Arthropoda > Insecta > Hymenoptera > Formicidae > Cyphomyrmex > Cyphomyrmex costatus. The sequence continues at coordinate 1,328,552 of NW_017275207.1, forward strand.
TATGAAATTAAATTAATAGATATATAATATACAGGTTAAGGAATAATAGAGAGACAAATTGTACTATAATAGTAATAAAAATAATTTATGAAAAAGAGTTTAATTGAAGTTGCTTTAAAATTTGCAAATAAAAATTATTAAATATGAATGTTATTGATGTTTATATATATATATAATCACAAAATATATTCATTATTTATTTTTCTAATAACCCCTCCATAAACATTTATAAAGAATCGATATATTAAATCGAATAATACATAATTTTTAAGTTTGTGTTAATCGCTTTTATTTGAAAATATTACATATAGCCCAACTTTTATCCTTTTATAAATTATTCCTATTATTGATACTACTATTTTATTTCTTATCACTATATATATATATTAATTTTATCATAAATTTTAGACGACTCAACGTAGAAACAATAAGTGCCAAAAAATCGGAACAATTTCTCACCGGTTTCCGACGAGAAATCCAGGAGCTTTTCACCCTATTGTAAATCAGCGTTTGATGTCATTCCGTGTCAAATCGCATGATTAACGGTCCGCTGTCGGATAGAGGAGGGCCCGCTGACTTATCATCTGGGGTCTCGTCCATCGGTGTGTCCACGTAGCACCCCCTCTTCGAATTTTAATCATCCCTTCAGAGGAGACCGAGAATGGAGAGGAGAGCGGAGAGATTTCGCGACTGATGCGCTGCTTTATTTCGTTAACGTTTCAATCGATCATCGTATGCTCCTGGGATTTGCCCCTTTCTGCTGTCCTTCATCGATTCCCCATGCACACTATGGCGTTTCACGACCTCATTGCTGACGTAATCGCTGTCGCTCTGTCTTTGTAAGCACGTTTTTGTCTTTATCCGTTACGACGTTGATCGGTTTGTAAAGATCTTAACCGCAGACCGGAATATTTCGCGTTAATACATTTTTAAAGGAGAGTTTCTTTAATCGCGTATTACGCTATTTGCGAGGATTTTGTCTTTTCGGTTCTTAATTTTCGCGAATAAGAATGGAAATAATCATGAAACCTCGATGTGACGTGAAAAAGTTATAAGATCATTTTCTATAGATTCAGGATTTATTTTCCTGATCCTCGACGATTGATTTCTCTGAGCTCGTCCTGCTTCGTATAGCTCCCCTTCTCTTTGCGCGTCGCTTCTGACGGCTAACCGTTTAAATTAATGACTCTTGTGTGAAAGCGAGAATTGGAGTGAAAGAACGCTCGGACTAGCAAACGAATTGTGAGTTACGGAGAAATGTCAAGGGTGAAAGAATGTGGATCACGTTCGACAATTGTCAATTTTTATTTGACTATGAATATATTTGCTAAAACTCTGCTTCTTATGTTATTTTAAATATAATCGAAGTTAAATAAGATTCATATCAGATTTATTTTATTTAACATTAATAGGAATTAATCTAAATTACACCAATATTTCAAAGACATAAAATTGTATTTATACATTAAATATAAACAATATAAACTTATTGCGCAATAACATATACATTTAGATTATATTTAATCTTTTATGTTTTCTTTATTATAGCAATATTTTTGTATGTATATACGTGTGTATATATATATATTTATCTTTATTCTTTAATAATAATATTTAATACGCTTAACAATTGTCCAATCAAGTTCCTTCATTTGTTACACATGACCTGCGTTTTTATGTAACTGCGAAGCGGAAGTTAATGCGTAAAAGCGGAGGAAGGAAATAAATTTAATAAATTAGCAGCCACCCCTCGCCGCGTTAATTTACACCGCATAATGTTCACTCTGTTCCGAATACAAGCGTAAATCCGAGGTACCAGCTATGCTTTTCCGCCGTTAGCTACTTCCACCTAACAGTCTCGATCCAATGCCACCGGAGCCATTGTGCGCAGTGTAAATAACATTTAATATTAGTGTTTTGCCTTGAGCTTTAGTGTGGGAACGGCTCAAAGAGCTCTTCAACTGGCGAATCAGAAACGGCGAGGAGCTTCGTAGATGTTTTAATTGACGCTTGCTCCTCGCAGAGGCGTATTCGCCCGCGTTTGCTAATGCTTCAAAGCGCGCGACTGATATAATGATCGCGTTAGATACTACCCCATCTTCAGATTAACGGATTCGCAATCAAGTAGTCTGTAATCTATGGCGTGTCAGTCCCATTGACATCATGGTGTACGCAGAACTGGATCTGCAATGATTTCCTCAGAGATTATGTAATGGCTCGAAGCAATCTCTGCTTTCGCAATATTGGTCTTGTCGATGATACGTCGCATATCTGATAGCCTTTGGAGTATCTTTAGAATATTATGAGAGAAAATCCATGAAATTGTATTCCTTAAGTTTTCATAGAGTTCTCCTGTGTATTTTTTGGATCAGTTAATTTGTCTACTTTTCCTATCACTATTAGATAGTTTTTGGAATATATTCAAGTATATTCGAAAAATACAGCTCTATGATACTTTATTTCAAGATACGGTGATTTATTTCAGTATGAGTCACACATATACATCTTTTTTGTGTGTATAATCGAGAATTATTTTTGTATTATATCATCATATTCTCTTGGGGTTTTGTCGTTCTATTATGCTATTTATATCTTCGTTGTTGAACTTTCACATATTAAAAAAGTTAATTATTTAACTTTTGAAAACCAGATAGATTTTGGATTAGCGTTTCTGCGAATGGAACCGTAATTAATCCAGAAAGCGATAGTGAATCATGACTTCGGAGTTAGTTAGACTAGACCATCAGTGGGTTTGAGAGGGAAAGGTAGAGAGATAGAGGATGGAGTATCGTGGAAAACGGTGTGCGTGTGGGGAACACAGACAACGGTGTCCGAGATGCGGAGAGAGGTCCACGTTATCGAGAGTACCCGGTACGGTATTGGCAGACCGTTTCCCAGCAAATAATTGGAAATGCAAACGGAACCGACCGCCCTGTGATAGTTCGATAATTGAGTCTCTTATCAGTGTTTGAATGCGCCCTCTGTCTCGCTTCCGCGCCCTTTGCCCCCGACCGTACTCCCTCGCCCTTTCGTCTCTCCTCTTCTGACGCGGTCTCCTCTCTTTCTTCCTCTCGCTCGATCGTCAATCCCTTCCCATTCTCTTCGCCGTGTTCTCGTCATTTACATGCTGGGGCGCCTCGTGAAGACGCGTATTACCAACGAACGAACAGATGCGTCGCGCCCGTCGAGCGATGCTCCTCGTGCAGGTGCGCACGTGTTGCTAGGCAGATGCGTGCACCTTTGCCACGATGCATTCTTGTGTGTCCTACACGCACTTGGTTTTTCAGCTTGGTTCTTTGATATTATCGAGGGTAATATCTTGAAACGTTCATTTGAAGATTCCGTAATTTATTTTAAAAGCGACATCAAACATTTTGGAATGTTCTTCGAAGATTTGTTTAAACAATCATTTTTTACAATTATTCATTATTTATACAACGTCGGTGTTAAATTTAATTATATTCATAATCGACTCTTTTTTTGTTTGCATCCCACAGTTTTTAGCGCTTCTCGATATTTTGTTCATTAAATTGTGTTTGTTTTTATAAAACTCTCGAAATCGCAACAATTTAATTTTTTTATTTCCGCATTGCAAGTCTTAATTTATTCACTAATTTACATTTTCCATAAATTCTGACTGCCACAATGTTCAGATTATATCGATGAAAGTTCTATTCACTCGCGAACATCTCGCGTTAGGAAAGTACGTCCGTTGCGGGTAAATTCTCCGACAAACTTCTTTACGCTTGCTTGCTCTAGAGCGTAAAAAAATACACCTTTTACGATACGCGCGCAAGGAACGAAGTACACAAGCGACACTCTAACGCGCTAACTTTCAGCTCCTCCGGGTCATTTCCCTTGCGCGCGACTACAGGTACAACTCGTCTCGGTACGTTTACCGTAAATGTACCCGGAGGTCTCGCGTTTTGCGGCTCGCGTAACTCTCGCGGTATCTTGCGCGGATCAAGACCGTGTCTCGCTCACGCATTCGGTAAACACGGTGTCGTTGCACGCATCCACGTGCGTTTCGCGGAAACAGAGGATGCATTTGCAAATGCATAATATCCAGGAATAGTAGTCTTTGCTGCAAGCTCTGTAAATTGAATGCTGATTCTTTTTAACAACATAAATTTGTTATTCAACGTTACGAGTGTATCAGCAGATGTTGAAATTGTTCTGATTTTAAAATAATACTAGTGCACCTTTAAAATTCGTGTGTACAGTTTTTCCAAAATTTTATCGTATTCATGAGATATACATACACGGAAAAAGTGATTTTGTTGAAGTATATCTATACAAAAATTTAGCTAATTGTAAGTACAAATCTGAAAATAATTTTGTTTAAACTTTTTTTATTAAATTATTAAAATAATTGTGTGTGGAAAATTCAAAAACATATAATATAAATTAACTTGAGTATCTTATATTTTAATAATGCAACATTTCAGGTCTGCATTTAGATATTTCAATAAAACTTTTTTTTTTGCTTTATACGTATGTTATAATAAGATTCTATATATAGCAGTGTATACACGAAACATTTGATAGACTGTAATAAAATTGAATGAAAAAATTATTGCAAGTGTAGTACCAAATTGCACACATCTATTGCAAAAAATTTAATTGAATTGTAGGAACGATAGAGAAAAAAAAATAACATTGCTTGCAATCACTCTCGGATGGATATGATGTATGCGGATGCACGCGTGCATTCGTGATCGCAAATACTACGGATAGCATACGCAACGCTGCAAGGTCCAGTGTAGTGCTATAAACACCGGTGTGACGCCAATTACGCAAAGGGTTAACCGCGATGTTTTGCCGTGCGAGAACCGAAATTATCCCTATTCCGCCTCTCCCCGCTGCCCCGTACGTTCCACGTTCGCGTCCTATTCCTGTCGCCAGCCAACCAGTGCTTCCGATTACGCTGAAATTTCAGATAATTTCGCTTACTCGCGGCACCGGCTGTGCGCCGACCTGTCGCTTAAACCGGATATTTCCTAGCTTAGCAACGCTGTCTCAGCGGATTTCTCATGAAGAACCCTTTTACGTGAAACAATACCGTAATGAATTGACAAACTTATGTTACTCTCAAATGAGTTTCCTTAATGAGTTCTTTTAATGTAAAGGGCCTCACACAGAGATATCGCTTGTATACCATATGCGTCACGCCCTAATTAATATACCTACGTTATGGTTTCTTATTTACGATTTGTATTTTCATTTCAATTACGAAATTATATCTCTCTTTAATTAAAATAATTAAAAAGTGTCCCCTAATAAAATTTACGTTGTTGTATGTTATACGAGAATTGTATTTATTAACAATTAAATTTTAGCGCTGTAAGCGCGTAATTATTTTATTAAATAAATTAAAGCTCATTACATTATGCATTATGTAATTAATATAATGATATAGAATATGTCATTATATTATTTTCTGTAAAGACCGCTATGAAAGTTATTTATTAGTTCTGTTATCAAGATGCTTGATGATAGCAAAAACCATCTAATTATATTCATGTTCGCAAATATGTTTACGATATTCATTGATGCAATTTCTGCGATGCGGTTTTAATTTTGGATGAAACACAAAGCGCGCGTACGTTAATAATTTAATGCGCGGGTAACACAAGTATGTCGAACTCTCTAATATTTTAATATAAACGCTCTCGTATATAACATTTCCTGAATAATTTAATTGATCGACGCGTTTCATCTCACAAATGCGACGCATATTTCTGTAATTCGCGCAAATCTATAATATGTTTTAAGAAATTGACGAGTTTATTAAAACTTTGTATACTATTTAGTACTTAACTATTACAATTTTAAAAAAAAGAACAAAATTTTTTGTTATTAGAATACTCTGCTAAATAAGAAAATCGTTAAAAATGAGTAAAATTTAATTAGTATGTGATTGCAGAACATTATTTTTATACGTATAATTAATTTTGTGCAAAGAATTCTTAGAGATAGGAACTCATTTTCGAACGATGCTATCTCTCTTTTCACTAGCTTATTCAATCACAGAGACATGCCCGGCTGATTATATGCGCCATGCAATTTACTATACTTCCTCGTGCCGGAAATTAATTTTATATCGGCTGCCATAAAGGCGTGAACAAACGAGAAGTGCTTTTACCTTATTACCGAACAATCCCGAGCACGGTCAGTTAATTCGCGAAGACGTGGTGAGAGCCGGAGGGGGTGAATGCGACTTTCGTGACGATGGGGGGGCCACGGGCCCGGCTTAATCAAATTCAAGATTAAACTTCGGAGTTTCGTAAGTTGTTCCTTGCGAATATTTGTCGGGGAGTGATTTTAATTTCCATAAGTACCGCAATCTCGCTTCTCTCGGTATCCTCCTGTTCTTCTCCGGCAGGCATTTTCTGCAGCCCCTTCAACTGCCTCGATGTGTTCGCGCGAACGGGCGACCACTCACGCGCATGAATGTTGTAATATTAAAATTTTCGATACCCGGAATTCGACGATTTGCATTTTAACGGCCGCACGGAGAGGAGTACTGACTCGCGCGTGAACATTCCGGGTAGAATCTTCGACAATCGAAGAGGAAGTTTTTCGTTATGGTACACCGATTAAAATTCTGTTGCGATAGTACGCATATCTCTTCGATATTAAATATCGTCGTGACAATTCTGAATAGTAAAGCCATTATTTATATCAACTTCTTTTTGTGATATTACAACATCCTTGCTTTTACTGACACATATTTCTTCGAGGATTCCAGTTATTTTTGAAGAATATAATTTGTAATTTAAATTGATATTCGTGGACTAGAATAATAAAATGCAAGTGCCGAGAAATTTATATTTTAAATGAATATTCTATTTGCGATGAAAAATGAATTGCGATTATGGACGCAAGAAACATTTCCAGTACGATTGGTACTACAAATAGAAGTAAAAGTATAATAAAATTTATTTAAATATTAGAAAAAGTACGGAAATATTTATAGGTATATCAAAGTAAAGTACTTATTGAGAATATTTATAAGAACATAAATTTTTTGATATCTCACATGGAAAGAATGACTTTAATCAATTGGATTTGACATCAAAATAATAATACTCGTATAGATTACCCAAATTAGTAACTAGAATATTAGTAAATTTATTTGCAAAATAATCATTACCTATAAGTGTTCTAAGTAATTATTTTGATAATAAAACAAAATCTCTAGCTAAATTTGTAGATACTTTAGTAAAACCGTTCTTCTTGTGCAGTTAACAGGTCTCGAATCTCGATAGCGCATTAGTCTTGATAGTGATTGTGTGCGATCGCAACACACGCGCGACAAAACTGTCAATTAGAAGTGTAAATTCTTTACTGCGCGCTCGTGGCCGTTATGTAATAGGGGGATACACCTGATTAAATTTCTGCCGCTATCATGCGCACCTGCCGCCCGATTTAAGATCCCTCGCAAGGAAGAAGCTTGGCGGTCGAGAGAATACAACCTCAATATTTTCCCTTCCTGCGCAATTTCACATCCTACGACGACCAAGTTGCTGTCCTTGATCCGACGGAATGAAGTGCCCCGTTATTTCTTTTTTGGAATATCTTAAAAGTCTGTAATCAGTTTTTAAGAATCGCGAGGTGCCTCGGGAAAGAAATATGTTAATCAAGTTGTTTCCAGCAAGTAATACAAATATCGACTCAAGTACAAAATTTTTATAATAAACACTATGATTATTATTGTGAATGAGACATTCAATGAAAATCATATATGAAGTAATACGATGCAATAATATTAAAGAGCGATAATTCGGCTGATTTATTCTTACTGATTTTAAACATACTTTTTTTTAAATTTAACTATTTTATAATCATAAATCAAGATTATTTTTTCATTTTTTTTAATTAAAATAAGTAAATAATGCATTTCTTGGACAATAATAGCTTTTTCCTACTTTGAGAACATATAAAAATTTATTAATACAAAAGAAACACAAAAGCTCTTTTCTTTGAAAATTATAATTAATCTAACGAATACCTCATGAAGTTTACACGCGCCAACAGATTTGACTTTATTTTGTATCACGTTGTATCAATTTAGATTATAAAATGAAAGGAGAGATTCTATTCAATAGATCCTATAGGTTAGTGCACGCAATGTGAACGCGTGGCTCATTCTCGCGAAACGTGTACACAATCTAGCGGAATTATCACCGCGAATGTTTCGCGGCAAGAAGGTTACCCTGTCCGGGGCTAACGATAATTAAGCAGTCCGCTCGACATTATAATACGGGCAATTTACTTGAGAAACGCGCGAGCGCGGGAAATTACGATGCGCCGTCGCCGAGCCACCTACGTCGGCGCGGTGGGCGGGCAGGAGGGAAATTAACGAAATTCCGTTTGCTCGTGCCAGTGCGATACAACGCCTCTCGCCTCTCTCGTGGGGTCGATAGGGTACCGGGGAGGATGCGAGAGGCGAGTCAACTTCCGTCTTTCTCTTTCTCTCGTCTGCTCTTCTCCTCTCTGTTTGCCGCCGAAGGCAGTTATTACGGCGTTATTTCAACCCCTCCGGTCACCTTCCCCCGGCACATTGCGGTATTAAATTCCCATATTGTCACGCTACGCGACCTCGGCGAAGTGCAATCGCGAACGCACAGCGGTGGCGGATACTGTAATTTTTATCGATGGACCTGTGTGTGCGCTTTAACGCGGAAAAAAAAAACGAGCTTTATGAAATGCCGCGTTCAATAGCACAGGGCACCACAGTGTCACGAGGGTGTGTACATGTATAAATATACGTATATATTTTTATATACGCTAAAAAAAAAATTAAATTTTAATAAATACTTGTTTGAATGATTATATTAAATATTTACTAAATATACATTTATTACAAAGCTATTAATTTGTGTGATTTAACTATTATTTTTTTTATTGGATAAATATTTACTATAAGTAAATGTTTACTTAGTGCTGTCCAAAACAATATACATTAAAATTGTTGTCATTATATGATATATGTACATATATATATATATATACAAATATGTATTGTATATTTGTATGCGATAGGAATGCACGGCTGTTTCCCTGCGGACAGTTGGTCCACGTTCGTTGTTTGCACGTCTTTCTTTCGCGCTCGCGGCGAATATACGACACGCGGAGTAATACAACTCAATCCGTTAAGGTTACAGGGAGTAAATCAATTACAGTGCCGCGTACGAGACCCCTGTTAACGGAAAGCGCTTTGAAGCCATGTCGGTGTAATGCATTCGGAAATGAATTACCGAGCCAGTGTTATCCGCGGGGCATACATAGGACGCTTTCCTGATCAGGCGCCGGTCCTGTGGAGTACCTTCTCTCTAGAAGCGCCAGGTACAAGTTGTATAATATCATTAGCTTATTTGCATTCACAGCCGTGACAGCTCGCCCGATCCTCGGAATCGACTTTCCGCAAAATTGGATTACCTTACAGTACGTTGCTGGAAATTTTATGATTCATTTGTTTCTTAACGTTATTAAGGGCGGCGTTTGCAACCGTGAATAAAAAAGAAGTGCAGTTGACCGTACATATAGATATCTTGTAGAAGTTGAACATAATCGGAATAGGCGGAGATTTTTTTTTATCTTTCTCGCGACAAATTTTCTCTTCTTACCCTTTTCACTTTTATTCGTGACCCATATGTCTATATTATTTGTATACCCATGTTTCGCGGTTATTACTTCGCACGTCGCGCACGCATATACTTCGCGCGATACATACGAGCGAAGCTGGGCGAAGCAATAAAAATGCAAAATTTACATCGTCTTCGCCGTGGCACAATAGCTTACTGCATTTCTGAAAATAATGTATGACGTTTATCGACTTCCCGTCCGAGGCAGTTTGCAAAAATATCAGATGTGCCAACGTGACAAACGATACCGAAGCGCTTATGTAAGTTTATCTTTTGTGTTCTTTCTCTCTCTCTCTCTCTCTCTTTCACATACTTCGCACAGTATCAATGTATTTCAAATCGCTACATCTCATGAGGATAAAAATAATTACAAAATATAAATCTGATCGATGTAATGTATATCTACATTTTTTATTTTATAACGATGATCATGTATATCAATATTTTTATTTTGCATCAAATATCACGAATATGTACTGTAATGGAAAAATAGGGTTGTACACGGACGATTGGATGAAGCACAATCGTGTATTTCTACGTTACTGCCGAAAATCAATTTTGCTATAAACTTTATTATTCAATATCCAACAATTTATTTAATTATCTCTTAAAACTGAAATATGTAGAGTTCTTAATGACATAAATTCGTAGTTATGATTATATGCTTGTATAAATTAATCGTCGCAATAGCTGTTAACAAATCCTAATTATCTGATGAGGCACTATACATCCTATTTTTATGTCCTACACGACACGTATCTCCCATCGCAGTATCGAACGACTTGGTGAAAGATGCAAAAAGCTCCGACTTGGTTTGCCGTCACGCGGCGGATTTAGAAATCTCCAATTTCAGGCTTAGAGAAGTTTAGAGGAACCTATACACGTCGGTAGTCGCGCAACTTCTCCCGATGTTCGCAACCCTTGTTTGGCAAGCCCTTTCGTGATCAGGTTTATCCTATGCGCGCGAAATCGATGCAGACACTCCGACAGAGCGAGAGAGAGAGAGGGGGGGGTTTCGGGGATTTCTAGTTCGCTCGAATTAATTGCATCGCAACGAGAAGCCCCGTAAACGAATGCGTAGCACGCACGTTGAGCAATTTATGCGATTGCTCGTGGCCGTTGAATTCCCCTAACTGAGCGTGGCGCACGGGATTCGCGCACAATAGCATAAGAATTTTTCACAATTTTGCATTTCCTTCCGATTTTTCTGCTGAACGCAGCCTATGTTTTGTATGTTTAATAGAATGCATTATGCGACCTCAATCTCTAATACAATTAAAAAATTTCTGTTAATTTTCGAATTACCCCGCTGTCGATTGTATCTTATAGGTAATTATTTTATTTACGGAAAGAGAAATGATAAACAAATACAGCAGGTTTAAAAACGCGCGTGAAATTTGCCAATGAATTTTTTTATCCTTGAGGAGAAAATTGGAAAAATTGGATCTTTTTCGATCCTTTAAAACTATAATTTACTCGTTTCCTTCTGACTTCGTCAAACTAAATACCACGATATTCTGTTCATGGAAGCGACTATGTGTAAGCTCGGCATAATCGTTTCGTCGTTCGTAAAATAATCCACCTGGCCGTCGATCAACGGGAGGCTTTTGCCCGCTTCAGCGGCATCGTGATTCCGGCGGGATCGTTTAACCGAATCATCCCGCAAATGGAGGTGCCTTGCGTGGGCGAGTTGAAACCGACGTGACAGCATGACGGTCGGTACGACACTATACTTTCGCAATTACCTATGTTAATTACGTGGTTTTAACTCGCTGGCACTATTCGACATTGGACCTCCCATACCCAGCCTCATCTTCTCTGTCTTCGTTAAAACCACACGTGTGCACACACGTATACACACTCGTACTGGTTCATTTTCCGGCCACGTTGTTCCTTTTCCCCCCTCTGTGTACCCATCGAGTTCACGTACGTACGTAATCGCGTAGGTTTACATCCCTTCATGTGCATCACGGGCTCTGGATTCGTAGTGCCTCGCGATTACGGTGCTTAATCGAGCGATTCGTTTACTACGTGCACAATCTCGTTTCGGGATGGAGCTACTGTGGCATTATGTGGACACAGTACTTCTCGATCGATCAAGGTCCGATTCTGCGAAGCGGCTTTACAGCTTAATAATTTAACGCTTTAGGCGTATCAATTTTTGCATAGTTGGTTCGTGAATCGGCGCGTTAACGTAATCTTACTTGATGGTACTCGAGATCCGATTTTATGAATTAATTTTATGGTTTATTGTTTTGAGTTATTATTATACCTATATACTAACAACATTTTTTAGAAAATGTTAATTATTATAATATTTTTCCAACTTTTAAGGAGAAAGCTATATTATATTTTAAGGCAAAAAATACAATGCAATAATGAACAAACATTGAAAAAACAAAACTTTTTCTAAAAAATATAAACTTTAATAAATGTTTATTAAATAGTTCTAAGTACACACATTTACTAAATGTAAATATATTTATTTAGTACAAGAATAATTAATTTAATTTAGATATACTATCATTTTTTTATTGAGTAAATATTTATAACATGTATAAGTACTCTAAATAAATGTACTATTAAACTCATATTAAATATTATTATAAAAGTATGTATTAAGATTTAGTAAATTTTTTTCAGTGTACCTATAAAAATTTAAAAATAGACTCTCGTCCTTTAAAAGGTTAAACGTTTAAGTTATAGATGTGGATATCTTGTTCCGTTGCTAATTCAATCATTCAATTTTCTCACACTTTCTAATACTTTCAATGAAATTCGATGAACATAATTAAATTTATCAACGCTGTAGTCAAATGTCACGTCATGATATATATCTCGCAAAATATTGCTCGTAAAATTATTTCCAGCTTGATTATTGCGCGAAATGATCGATGCCGCGAAATGATGTCTAGCGCGGACGTGTGCACATTCTAAACGACAATCTACCAGGCGGTATAACTCGGCTGCTTTGATTTCACCAGCGCGTTGCATGAGCTGCAACTCGTCTGGTTCCTACCAGGAAATACGGGCACGATATAAACGCAGACAGCGCTAAAGACGGCTGTGGGAAACTTTTCGGTCGATAGTCATTACCGGTGCAGACAGGCAATCGTGCAATCGTGGGACTAGCTAGGCTCGTCTCGCACGAACCAGTCACATCGATTCCGACTCTGCAAATATGCCCGGCGATACTTTTTTTATTTGACGCGGAATAACTATACTTTTCGTCGACGAATCATGCGACTATTAGCGTTGTGCGGTTTTTACTCGCGCTCTTGCTCTCTCTCTCTCTCTTTGCTGAGTCATTGTCGTGAATTGGATCGCACGACAAACTTGCTGACGCAAGAGCGAAGCTTCACACGAGAAGAGGAAAAGCGTCTAAATATAATAAGCATTCGTACATTTTAAAGTAATTTTCTATGTCGCGAACGACACGGGAGACGGGCATAGCGCGAGCGCGCGCGGCGCCGACAGATGCGTTTTGTGAATTTGCATAGAAAAACTTGGGTACCGACTGGAAGTAATCTCGCCAGTTTCGCACTCCGGAAGACGGTGACACGTCGCGTTTGCCACTGTGCCGTTGTAATTTCACGGTTGAGTACGACCGCAGGGACCGAGTCGTGGGCGCGACTTGCGATCAATGACACGTCCTCAGCCGAATGTTATACAACTCTATGTGATTTAAGTATAGTACTGAAATATTGCGCAACTAGAAGCACAATATCACGTATTATACTCGTATCATCATGCAAAAACGAGAGGTAATTTATTGTGATATTTATTTATGAATCTACGGTGTAAATATTGAATAATATTGGATAAAATGATGTTAACAATTTTGCATAATAACAAAAATCTTGATCACTAGTAATTAATCAATTGCTCGGTCGATAATATACGGTAAGATCTTGCTTTTCTTCCGCGCTTCTCTCACAATCGTATAGTTATGATGAACGAGGCGTTAGCACGAGCCAAGAATCACGAGAGCGTGGAGGCTTTAAAAATCTAATCTCCCGGGAAGTTAAGGCCCTTTATGTTTAAAGTGTCTCGGCTTTCCATTGTGAGCACCCGCCCGGTTTCTCACTCGAAAATAGCCAGCCGCCGTTGTGCATAGCGTGTAATATGGTACGAAGGAGATAAGGACGACATGTATGTCGACGAGTCACACAAGATAAGCTGAAGAACCAGGACGGTTACCGTGGGGGAACTTCCTCATTTCTCAACCCCTTCCGCACTTATCGTCCTGGTTATGTGCCATTTCCATACACCTAATGGCGCACCGCGAATAGCGAAACAGCATTTCGTTTTAATGGGGAACGGCGTACATACATATACATACACACACTATCGTTGTATGAGGGGGACTTTTGGCAAGTTCCCGTCGTGTCGTCGTCGTCATCGTCCGAACTTCCTCTTCGTTAAGTACTTTGGCAACACGTCCTTGAGAGTTTTTGCCGACGATGGGGTTAAGCACCCGTGCATACACTTTGGTAAAATTACATGCTTTAGTTGCAAGTAATTTTAGTTCTTCGTCTACAATATTGAGTACTGACCTGACACGCTTCGACCTTGAATATAACTAGTGAGCCTGTAACAATAAGCACTGATGACTAAGCGCATATTACATTTCGAAATATTAAATTTCAGAAATGTGTTAAATTAGAAACATTAGCTTTGTCAAAATTAATAACATTTTACTAAGTTTTTGTTAAATATTATTCTGTCATATGTATAATATGAAACCAACTTTTATTGCAAGAAATATTATTAATTAATTACATAAATAATTTGAAACAAAATACTGAAAGTGAAATCATAATGTTATTGCTTTATATAAGCCGCTTATTTTTAAAATGATTGAATTATTGTGCAAATCTTGTTAAAACAGACATATAATATATACATATTTTTGTATCAGTTTTACTTAAATGCATTATTTTTTAAATTTTTTCTTTATTTTAACATTACTTAAGTAATACATGTACATATATCTTGAATTTAGATATTTTATTATTATTAATATATTTAGATACTTTATTTAATTCTAAAATATCGTACACACATATGTCACATGAGTTAAGAAATAATTTAAAGCTATATTAAATTTGTGAGAAATTTTAATTAGCGACACTATTATTTATATCTAATTAATAAACTGCTAATTAAGAGTATTTCTTGTAATTTAGTAAAACCTAATGAATCTTACATGTCTACAATTCCCTTTGAGAAAGGAGACGTGTTTATGAAAATCGCGATCTTTCGCTTTTCCAATTAGAAATTCATCACGTCATGTTTCCTCGAGAATAAACCAGGCTCTCTTGGGAGGGACGTTCCTCAGGGAAATATGTGTTGGAATAAGTCTACCGATACTATGTGTGCGTCGCTTACGATAACCTATCTGTGGGTTGAACGCAAATAACGTTAGAATTCATGGGTACGTCCATTTCGTAGCAAGTTAATGCTTCAATGTTACGATGCATAATTTTCTTCGCTATTGGACAGTCAAAATATTTGCGTTCTGCAGGAATATTACATCCGAAGTCCTATAACATCGGTTTACTCTGCACCTTAACATGGTCGAAGTCCCTTCACTTATCGTAGCTGTCTCCTTTATCCCGTTTTTATCATGCGTTAATCAATTTTGCGTTTTTGCTTGTACACCTAGCATCTCGAGATCGTTTCCTATATTAGCTTCGTTATTACGCCTGCAATTAATTTTCTCGCTCTTTAACGTTGGCGTTGAGATAAAGTTTTTCACGTTGAGTCTAGAAACATTAAGCTTTTTTTAGTTATATCTTTTTACCTACGAGAGAATATTTCTTTTTCCTAAATGTTATACAAAGGAGGCATAAATTGTGTCACACACAGAGAGTTTTAACATTTATTATCTATTATACTATATATTATTCTTATTTTTATAGTTGTATAGTATAGAGTGAGTGTATGACTTATATTGCAATTTTGATATAATTGTGATTAATATATATTCTATTGTACTTCTAGTTTCACAATTTCGAAAATTCTTTATATTTTCGTACGTGAGTATATTATTTTTACTTAGAATTAGTTATTCATTTGTATTTACAAATATATTTTAATATTTAGAGACACATATGACAAAACTCAATTAGGTGAACTCAAGTTAGGTGAAATATCAATGAATTATACGCAATTTTTAACAATTAAAAATATCGATTCTATCTCAATCGAAGTTTTACAGATTTAACGCGTTAGTCGCAACTAAAAAAAGAAATTCATCATTCGGATTGCGAGAAATCGTGAGCATACTGATCCATTTGAACGGATTAAGGCTAATCTCGGTGCACCGGTACTTTCGATTGCAGATTGGAACAAGTAGTCTTCTCTGCCGCGCGTTCTCATTGGAGAGAATGAAAGGGAATTAAATTCTATCCATCACATTTATCAATGAGCGATTATGGTAATCTGCAAAGACGTAACAACAATGTCGGTGCACACACGATTGCAGATATTGCACGATTACGTTCTAAAACTTGTATTCGGGAGTGGCCGCTGCGCCCACGGATGCACGCTCCGATGGCTGCATCCGTGATGCATCGTTACTGCCTGCTTTAAATCGGCGCCGTATGCGCCAAGCCTTTTGTGGCATAGTATCGTTAATCCCGCGTCTTTCGGTCCATACGACTAATCAGATTAGATATCGTTATCGGATAATTACTACCCTTCCATTAATTGCGAATTAATGCATCGCGTTTCGAAGCGAGTATGTAGTGCATTTAATCTGTGTGAATTTACGTATACGAGCGATGCGCAGGCGGATTGAAATATGATATTGTTTTTATACTTCGGTTACGGGAATATCTGATAAAGTAATCTCGTCAGAGTTGAAATAACAGAGGATATTTAAAACTTGAATTTTTTTATCGCACGCCGTGTGTGTGTAATCTTCCTTACGTTATACAGATATTGATATTTACATTTTGTTACAAAAAAGTGACCCAATTTTTTGTAACGGAATATAACAAAATTTAATATATGTCAGTCAAATATATTATCACTTATTCGTTCATTTTTAACATGCAATTTTTCTTCATAACTGCCATGCATTTCTCGATTTTAATTCTTTTAATGTTTTTAATCAAAAGCGATTTTTGAGGTATCATCATATTTTGAATTTTCTCGCGAATCGCGTCGTTAAAATTTTATGATCGCGCAGCATGCCGTACATATTCATGACTTATGCGTTTACCACAGCCTCGATTTTGCGACGGCACGTTTCGGTCAAGCACCGAATATGATTAATTCTGCCGTTTGTTCGTCAAAAATCACGGAGTTCCGAGTAATTCGGCCGTCGAATTAATGGAGATTATTTGGCATTTATTTAAATAAATATTATACGGTACACTTGCCTCCCGGAATTTATAGCCACTAAATTTCACATTTTAATTTGTAATTTGCAATTCGCAATTTATTATTGTCATTGCATTCATATAGTATAAATAATAAAAAAGACATAAATTAATCAGGAAATTACCACGCTAGGCGTAAAATTGTTCTAATAACGTTATAATATCATAAAGGCTCGCATCCTGTAATGCAGCTGACGTGTAGTATTTGTATACATTTCATGTGTTTTTTTTTCAAAGAGTTTTATGAAACGCACTTTTACTCGGACATTGCTACGCGCGGGATGTTGTATACCCGGCAGAGAGGAAGATGTAATTAAAATAACTCCGACGAATTAAAGTGTAATTACGACCGAGATATTCACTTGAAGTACCGGTTGTGATTCTCTTTACGACAGTTAATTAGCAATTGCGCGCACGTAACGTACATAATTCTGACTTTACAGCCGATTCCCGGAGGCGAGGACTTCTAGTTCTACGTTCTTTTGTCCGCATTCGGTGCATTTCGTTCTAAAATATCATTGATCGCATGGCATTGCAATATGCCGCGCCGCGCGTATGCAGATCCCATCGAGTTTTAATGCGCGATTAATTAATCGAGTGACGCGAAATAAACGCTCCGTGTTGAAATTCTATCTCGACTGTCGGCGTAGCAAAACGTGACGTTGAGCGAACCATCCTTTTCCACTCGAGTCACATAATTGAACGGACTAAATCCATCTCCTCTCCCCGTCCTCTTCTTTTTCGGTCTCTTTCTCTCTCTCTCTCTCTTCGCCTCTCTTGCTCTCTCCCTGTGGACTTCACCCTGCTTTATTCGTCCCTTTCCTTCGTTAGGCCCTTCACCGTTTCTCTCTTCGTGTGTCCCCATTTAACGTCAGTTCGAATCGGGTGTAGTTAATTGACGTCTACTGTCGAAAGAAATGTATTCGGTAACCGTTAAACGAATTCCGTTTTTCAGCCCCTTCCCTCGTCCCCATTTCACTGTCTCTTCTCTTTACGGAATGGAATGACGATGAGGAGGAGCGGTTCCGGTGATGAGTAGAAGCGAGATACTATGCGTATTTTATTCTGATGCGAGACACTTAAGGACGAGGCTGCGTATGCATATAGATGACAGTTCGCTTTTCCTTCGACTGCGCTCTATTCCACGCGAGAGAGGTATTTACTTGGCGGCGATTGATGCGTACGAATTAAGGTAGTCGAAAAATTTCGATCAATTGCGTTTTATTATAAAACAAGAATAGGATAGCGAAGCTTTTGCCGCACCACAGGTGTGCGTGTATTTTATTTTTCATATTATAAAAATATTACTATTTTTTATACGGAATATCTACACACTCAATAGATATATGGTTTCGTCTATAACACGATATGTCAATACAAAATGGAAAGGGATCGAAGAGGTATGTACACTTTGCGATTAAGCGCATTTGATGGCTGATCGATTACAAGAAGACATAATAGATGTAGATTATGAGAGAAGAATTGATAAAGATGCTCTTGTAAAGATTATCACACCATCGGAACAAATGAATACAATATATTAATAAAAATCTAAATCAATTGTTTATAGTTTTTTCTTATTTTTTAGTTTCGATATTTTGAATTATAAATTATAATTTAATTTGCCTTAATTATAAATTACAGCTTAATAGCTTTGTCTACTGGTCTAAACTTATCTGTTCGCATTTCTTTTACTAAACATATTACATTCATATAAAGATAAAGTTGTAATTTATGATTGTCTTGTTTCGCTATTAATATAAACCTTTTTTCTTTTTATTATAAATTTAAAAGACTTTGTACAGACATGTACTAGAAATTGAGAAAAATCTGAAGCTGTTTACAAATTTATTTGTACGAACAATAGATAATCAAAACTGATTATTTAAACAAATATAATACATAACATGTATAATACAAACATGTATTATATAATATAGTTGAAATTATAATCACTTATAATTATCCTGTATTATTTATAATTATAAATATATAACGAGAGTTACCACAGTTACAGTTAATGTTACTTGAGTATATTTATTTGGTTACACTGAATATAATAATATTCACTAAATATGTTACAATTATGTGTTGTTGTAAAAGCGACAGTATTTCGAAAGAATATTCTGTGACAATAAAATGAACTTTCGTTTTCTTGTTTGACAGACGAAATAAAACCAAACAAAAAATATAAGAGTGAGAGAGAGGAGGAAAGAGGAAAAGTGAGAAAAAAGGAGATAGTAATGAGAGAAAGCGAGAAAATTTGAGGGGTTGAGGGAGACAATGAGAGTATTTTATTCCATCGCGAGACACTTAAGGATGTGGAAGGGTGCAGTCGTATGAATATAAATGACAATACGTTGGTTTGAATACGCTTTGTTTTTCCGCGGGATGGGAGTTTAAAAGGCGATACGCGCGTGGACAGGAATAGGAGAAAATTCCTCTCTCGTGAATTTCCTATTGACTGAAAATATGATATTAACGCTGAGATGTTGACTTAAATATTTAAACAAACTGTCAAGATCTCGGTAATTCAACATTTTCTCAATTATTTTAAATTATTTATCGTTTTAAGTAAATTATATTATCATGTATACTATCAAATGTGAAAATTTTTAATGAATACTAGAGTTTATTTTTTTGGGCGAAATTTTTGCGGCGATCTATTTGTAGTGTTCGAATGTTTAATGTCAAACATTTTTTAATTAATTATATTAATATCCAACAAAAACTAATTTTGTTGGATCATCAAAGTAATTAGTAGGTAATACTTAAACATTCGTGACAATACTGCAAAAGATTTCTATTTACATTTAGCAACTAGTTTAAACGTTTTTCATAATTACTTTGATGATCTAAACAGTATTATTTTTATCTATATCTAATTAAATTTTTTAACATTTCTCGGTGAATCGTTCTTTCCATGTATGCGTGTGTGTATGTAAAATTGATTTTATTTATCGTGGATTATTTTAGCTGAGATTAGCCGAGTTAGGTCAATCGTATTGCTTTGTTTTTACAAAGTATTACACGCACACGAGCGTAAACGAACAATTAAAAATTTAGCTTCACTTAAGCCGAAGTCGCTTGACCATTTTTTTCACCGTACCGGTTCTTGTTCGTACTTAATTAAAGTATAATTTTCTAATTGCCATTCTCTCTCGTAAGGTGCGTTCAGACATCGAGATATTTGCATAACGTTAATTTAATGGATGCGTATGCAGCGGTAGTTTCTCCCGTTCTGTCTGAGCGTGTTCAAGACGTCTCCTCGAATAGTAAATATGAGCGAACGACGAAGGGAGCAACGGCGATGGGGCGATAAAGGTTCCTTGAATACGTTTTGTTTCCTGCCGAAAGACATTTCAGACATTTGCGCGAAGACGGAGGAAGAGACGCGCACCGATTTAAACGATACTGTAAAGAGGAGAGCGCGGGGAAGCAAAATAGAATGATGGGGCATAAGAAACGAAGAGATGTCGGAAGAGAAAAGGAAGACGTCGGCGTTCTCCGTGATACCTACAACTTGCTTAGCTGTATCCTTGGAGGACGCTCTGTGTGCCACTGGATGGAATCCCGGGTTTCCTTAATTACAACGATCCTCTTTCGTCTCATTAATAAGTGGCTTAAACAAACTGCCATCATATAAATACTTGAAGATTTCTCAAGCTCGACCACACATCTCTCTCTCTCTCTCTCTCTCTCTCTTCACGGCACACGCAAAGTCTGCAGACTTTGTGCTCTCTTCTTCTCTATAATTAAATTTGCGCCAAGCAAGTTTGGCTCTTTCGTTCATTTAATCGGACACCGGGCGTTAGTATAATTAAAAGCACATCTCTTTTGAAATTCGTCTCATCTGGACTCTTTCTTCTGTCTTCTTCTCTGTGTTTCTAGCTCGTCCGCTCATTCGTTCATCTCCATTTCTGCGACAGTCTTATCCTCTCTTCTCACCATCGACACGAGCATCGAGTCTATTGTTTGCTAATTGCGTGTATACACGATCGTCTGTGTGTACTCCTGTACTTTCGGCACTTCTCATGTACGAAGCTCACCGCCATGATACGCACGTTGCAAATAAGCGAGTCTTCGTCCGACGAACGAGCCGAAAAAAGAACCTGTGCGCCGTTTCACAGGGACATCCGGCGGCGCGGGTTTGGTCCTTTGTTCGCACGCGGAGAGAAATTATTCGGACCCGAATAATTACGAGAATATGCTGCAATTATCGCGTGCGAAAGGACCGGTTGTACTCACTAAAGGTACCCACTGTCGTTAGGTGCGTCGTACGCGCCTCTGCCATCGCTGACGTGGACCAGAGAGGAAACCGGGTACGAGCGCGTGATATAAAGCCTATTTTCAGGAAGCTCGTGTCATTAAGAGAAAATGGTTTTGCGCAGTAGCGAGAAGAGAATAACAGTAATGCGAGTGTGTAAACCGGTATAAGAATAGTTCTCCGTTTAACCGATTTGTTCATTGTACCTTGCACACGGAAATTATTCTCAATTTATGCAAATTTAACGCATGAATGATTATATGGATTAAGTGAGTAAAACTTCATTTTTCCCCTTCTCTTCCGAGAAGCACCATTTGTGTCTCTGTTTCAACTTTATTCAAGTAAATGTATACGCTTTTTTTTAATCTTCTCAGATGCTTATATATATATATATATATATATAAATTGTATTGGTTCTTTTTATTGATTACTATTACTATTGTGATACTACTATTGCGCATTAAAAATTTTGATGCGGAGATCACTCATCTTTTTTATATTTCTTTCCTGTCTACCACGGGGATGGGAGGAATCGATTTTGCCATTATACGAGGATTGTTTTACTTTACGTTCCGTGGAATAAACACGAAATCGTAAATTTCGACTGATGGCCGATGCCGGAGAGCTAAACGACTCCGATTATTCGTGCGGCTCCCGGCCGCGGCACGTACGCTTGACTTTATTGAAGTCCGCTTCAAGATATACCTCGCGCTCTCAGGACAACGTTTCCTCGATACTCGACGAATTACGACGGTAGACTCGCATTTTTCTCGGATGTTACCCATCGTAAGACGTCCGATCGACAATTACACACGTACGTTGTACGCAGCCAGGTCTCGTCGTGTTTTATGTTGTGTGGCACGTTTAGTTCTTGAAGGCGTGACACGGATTCCTCGTTGTTGCAGAAACCGGTCTTATCCTCGTGATTTTCTTGTTGTTGCGTCGAACCCGCTTTTGCGACGCTTCCGTGGCGGCTTGCGATGCGAAGTTTCTGCCTTTCTCAAGACCACTGAAGTACTCGATTGCGTGTCAGAGTCGAGATTTATTAGGTTTTTCTTGTGTTTTACTTTGGAGTTCTTTGTAGATAATTCTCACAATGTGTTCAACACTTTAGGTAATATCAATCCGATAAATGCGATTTGGTATTCTTTTCCAAATAGTTTCTATGATACTGGATTAGGAAGGAATAGAAAAATTGATTGGACCGGAATTAATTCGAAATAAATACGTCGAATAACATTAATCGAATTTAAAAAGAAATGAACGCGCGTTGTATATTTCTTTAACCATATATCTGATTGATGAATATGTTTTAATTACAATATAGTAATCGAATTATAATGTATATAGCCATCAATTACGTAATGAAATTAAACTGGATAAATAATTAAAGTATTCGCATAAATTAGACCAGAGAGATTTTCATTAACAAATTCAGTAACTTCTGTTCCTTAATAATTTTATGAAGCAACTTTATTTATTTATCTTTTAACAATTTATTTTATATGATAATTATTGATCGTTACGAATAAAATAATTAAAGAAAAAGTCCTTTGTGTGCGATCTTTTGTACGTATACGATCATCGTTGCGTTTCTTGTTTACTTCGAGAGGACTGAAGTTCATGCTATAACGATGCAACAGCACGCGCGTCGCTATGCGAGATCTTTTACACGCATTGTCACGTATCCAGGCAGATAGAGATACGGAGGCGTATGTAAGATGCTGGGCGTGGCGGGGCATTCGAAGGGCACGGAGTTTCTCAATATTTAATAGCGTCTGGGTACGAGTGCTGTCTCGACACTTCTGAAATTGCAAGGCGTGAAGGATTCGAGTGCGGCGTGAAAACTAGATGAAAGGAAGGCGGGAAGAATTCGTCCGTTGTCTACCACCGAGGTCTCGCGATGATTACACCGATTTTGGCTGCGATTTGAAGTACATTACGAAGGCGACAGTTCCCCACTGTTTTTTTTTTTATTGACGCAATTAAAAATCCGCTCTCTTACACTCAACATTTTTCATGCTTTCGGCGCAAATAAATCATTTTTGAAGTCGTGTATATGCCACTCTCATGTGCGATACAATACACATCATAGGTACACGATCGCTTTGCATGTGCTCGCTGATGATTTGAGTCGAAGGATTCGCGCATACAAGATCAATTCAGCGTGCACAAAGTCTCTCTCTCTCTCGATAACCGACATGTGTTGCTTGAAGGCTGCGAACGATTGTCAAGTCTAGTCGCAGAGAACGCAAAGGTATCGTAGTACAGATTTAAAGAGAACCTAGAGCCTCGGGTGGTCTTCGAGAGGAGGACAGGCGGAAAGTGAGTAAAGAACGAGGAAGGAGGTCCTCTCTGAAGTAGGAGGAGAAGGAAACGGAGGAGGTCTGGCGGAGCATAGTGAGATTGGAATACCTACCACGTAGAAAAGCCGAAGAGACGGGAAAGGGGTGTGGGGGAGGGGTGGGGGGGGTGGGAGGGGGGAAGCCCTGATCCGAGTCAGAAGAGACACAGCAAAGAGAGTACGAGGACCGGGTGGCCATGGTAGAGACACTTTCGTGAGATTGAGCCTGAATTCAATAGGGGATGAATAAAATATAAACCAGCCGCTCTATTGCGATCCGATGCGAAGGCTAAGGGCGATAGCCGACCCTTGTGTAAATAAATAAAAATTATATCCATCCCCAGCGGAATGCGAGTGGACATGGTATGGTGCACATACGCCGACTGATTCTCTCACGAAACTAAACGGCCGATTAAATCAATCGCTTCCATCGTTCGCGCCGTGATTTTCTATCCGGATATTTATACGGTGTAACGATTTACAGCTGCACCTTAATAGATCATGACGGACAATATTAGTAATCCGTTAACTATCATTTGGACGTGACATTTTTATTGAGTATCCAATGTTTATGCGATTTTTGTGTTATTGAAAGACGCACGGTATACTATTAATTATTTTTCGCAAACATGATTTGTGACTGGTGAAATTTTCAACGTTTTAAATTATAGCATATGGATAAAGAATTAATAATATTTCTAGTTTAGCGAAATGATTATCCATGAATATCTATCTAAACATGTTTATTAAGATCAAAATTATTACTTCTACATAAGCCACGTATACTCACTGTGGTAATTTCGTGTTTGTTTAAAAGGACTGAAGGTTATAACCAAAGAAAATGATGAGATTTAGACGGCAGCTGGCAGGTTTAACTTGCCGCATCTATGCAAATCGCGATGCAACAGGCACACTAAGGCTAGCATATCTAGGCGCACTGAATGAAGACAAACAAGTTTCCGCTTCTATTCTCAATCGTTGTACCGATTACAACGACAAGAAATAATTAGATCGCGATGTCAAAGAGAACGCATGCCGTTTGGATTTAATCGAATCACTCGCGAAACTTTCTCAAAGAAGTTGTGTTTCGTGCGGAAACTTCCAATGGCCTTCATTATACCCTTTGATCTTGACGCTAAGATCTCCGCTGACAAATTACGTTCTAATTAAGATGAGCACGACGGTTTGTGGCTTGCGGAAATAGCCCAACAAACTCAAAATTGAACTAGTTGGTCGCACAATTCCTATTCACTCATCCCTAAAAACTTATCAAAAAACTATAAAACATACGTAGTATTGTATTAATAGAGTTACTTTCGTATTGGATAGAAAAGTAGATCACATACTGAACGAAAAGTAGATTAAAATTGCCAAAAGAAAAAAAAAAACAGAATTATAAACGAAATCACTTTTTTTTTTCCAAGAAATTTCTTTTGAGTATGTGACGTTAATATAATAAATTAATAATATAAACAGTATCATATTATTCTTTTTTTGTTTCTATCTATAGACACTGTTTTCACAATTTTGCTTTAACTTTAAATGATTGGCAAATACGTTGAGTATTCTATTTGAAATTTAACTTTGGTTTGGTATTCGCTTCAACTTTGTTAGACATCTTGTGATGCTAAAACTTTTATTTATTACAATGCGAAACACGTAGAACAATTTCTCTCAATCTTATGAAATTTTCATGTGTAGGTTGTCGACTTGTCGATTTCATGGAGAACCTGCTGCTTGCGTTTGCAGCAACCAACCATGCGGATAATTACGATGCAGAATTGCAGGTGTCGGCGAAAAATCTGCACGATCATCTTGCTTTTTAACTGCTGCGAGTTGGCAGCAATTTAGTAAAATATTGTGGTTTACCACTTTAAGTTAAAATTAAATAAAAAGCTACAGTTCATACACATACACATTGCCGACAAATTATATAAGATTCTCTTCGAAATCAGTCTCAATGAATTCAAATTCTACCTATATGTCATAGAAGCGTGAAAATGATCGCTACGTTTTTGTAAAAAATTAGCGTAAGATACATTTTGCCGTGCATACAACGTGAAAAGAAATAAGTTTTTTTTTTTATAATTGCTAGCATTTCGTTGTCCATATCCATTGTGTTATAGTTGTAGACATTAGGGACCGTGGAAGACCTTTTGTGTGTTGGATCGGCGGAGCATCGATTATTGGCATATCGAAATTTTGCCGCATCCGGCCAGTACTTCGGCATTAGCGACCATGCGGCACACGAGCAACTGGACTAAGCCGGAGAGGTACGGAGGAGGCAACCAAAGCGGGGGAGGGGGGGGGGAACCCGCCGGCTTGCAATATTTCGCGTTCATAGCGTTGCTAAGCCGCAACTAACCGCCTTGTTAGGAAGTTACTCCTCCTCTCTCGACCTCTCTCGCATCCTCCCTTCCCAACCTGCTCCTCTTCTTCCGGTCCTTGTTCCCATCCCGCTCTTCCCTTCCTCTTCACCACGGTACCGTCTGCTTCTTCTCCCATCCGACTGCCACTTCTCTCCCTGTACGATATGCCGTCTCTCTTTCTTCTTCGCGCTCTTCTTTATTGTATCATACATGTTCCTTGCCCTCGCTCTTCTTCTCTACCTCACTTTTCGTCCACCATCTTTCGCACTGTTTTTCTACAGGATGTATAGCCTGTTTTGTTTCTTGTTCCTTCCCGTCTGCCTTTATTACAATGAGTGTCTGTGTGAACAAGCGCATTTTCTTATGCTAATGAATTCCACAATAGCAATACGAGTAAATTGCATTTTAGAAAATACCGCGTGAATATTATTTTAAACGAGATAAGTTTTTTGTTTCTCGTTACTTAGATCGACTTAATTCTCTAGAAATGGTTCTGTAGGTAAGAATACAGTTGATATGGGGCACATTCTGTATTTCCGCGTTTCGCTTCTCTATTTCTCTCACTCTCTTTCTTTCTCTCTGGAGCTTATTTCTCGAGACGTATTCCTCTGATCTCGCGTCAGACCACCCACCGGATACTAAATCATAACTTGAGAAATTCGCGTGCAGCGCGCGGGACACCTTTAAGACCTCAGAGGAAACTTAGAGGAGGGTACTGCTGCCCTTGCAAACCTTTGATAACTAAGTACGTAACGTTTCCTCGACAGCAATCCTCATACTCTGGCTATATCGTATGTATGTGTTTCGGGACGCTTTCCAACGTAAACCCACTTACGTGGCGGTTCCCGGTTAAATCCTAATTGTAGACACCATATAAACTTTGAAATGACTCATTTAAGAGATATATTCTTCTATTTGTAAAATTAAATCTGAATTATTATACAATTTTGTTGTACAATTGAATTTTGTAAAATTGCTACGATACTGGCAATTTAATTACAATCATAAGTGACTTTATATACGTATACGTTAATGGATTAAAAAAGTGTTTTTTAAAATTACATTTTTTTCATATTTTATTGTAAAAATACAGATTTACATAAAGATTATATAAGAGAGTGAGGAATGAATTAGAAACATTATATAATATTTTACAAATATATCTTCAAATTTATATTTAAGGCTTAATAATTGAGAATTTGACGATGCTTGTTAAGCGTCTTTTTACTTAACATTGAGAACAGTTCTTTATTTTAAATTTGCGCAAATCATGAATTTTGAGAAAATATTTTTACATTCAGAATGTCTCACAAAGATTCCAGATCGTTTCTTCCCAATATTATATTGCATATATTCTACCGACAATTTTCCTTGGCTGCATCTTCGAGAGCCGGAGGTTGCTTGAATGTAAACTAGATCGCGACAGCCGATGCTTGGCTCTTCTCCCGAGTATGTCCTTTGATGCTCAAAGGTTCCTTTGATGCACAGCTTATATTCCTATCGGAATTAAATATGCGATTTGATGTAACTGCATGTGCATGCGGCGTCGACCAATATCCGAATTCAATTTACGATACAACCGATCATTTTTTCCGTTTATTTATGCAATGTAATGATAGTTGCTTTCTTTTGATGTCTCAGGAAAATAGTTAAATAGAAAAATTGAGGAATAGGGAAGTGAACAGACAATACGCATTTTAAAATTTATTTACGATGGCTTTATCCAAATCTAAATAGTGATTTCTTTATTGTTTTAATTTCGATATTTTTAATTTTGAATCTTGCAATATTTATATCCAATATGACCTGGTTTAAATTGATAAAAATCAAAGTGTACTGCATCGTACAAAGAGGAAAAATGTCAAATGACACTAGTAGGGCACATCGATTAAACCCACGTAATGTCACGTTTTATCACGTTCATCTCTATAAACTTTATCGCACGGTAGTGAAGTCCAATTCACGAAAAGAGGACAAAAAATGTATCTTATTGAGAATCAAAAGCCCCGTAGTGGAGATGGTTAAGAGCGTAAATCTTGATACGTGCCGTATCCAATTTATCTGCGTGCGTCCGATGTATGGCGTTATTAAATACGTGACCTTACTGGACACGCTTTTATAGAGTGTTGTAGAGTCGCGTTGAAGCGCTATATAGTTTTATCGCCGTCGGCCATAAGTTTCATTGGGGTCGCGATTGTCCGGCAAAATGAAACGCGCGAACGGGGTAATAAAAACGTCTGAATCACTTGAAGACTGATACTGACTTGTTATTTCTTGTTTCAGGTATGTAACAGTGCTTTCACGTTGCCCTTCTACGTTAATCAAGAACAGAGAGTGAGTAAACGCTCGTATAATTCCATATAATTCTTATACGTTATCAAGAAATCGAGATTTGACACAAGATTTATATCATTATAGTCCGTAATTGTGAAGCTAATTGTACCTACATTTTGCACAATTCCTTCAATTAATATTCTTAAGTTTATAACTTACTAATCTAATTTTTCTTAATACACATATCTTAATTTATTTTCTGAATTCGAAATTTTTATGATGCTATTATATAATGTGGTTTTATAAAAATATTTTTTATACTAAACGTCATACACACACACACACACACTCTCTCTCTCTGCTTCTCATTATTCGATTTAGCAATTATATAAATATGCAAAAATCCTTATTTCTTGATGACTTGTTTATTTAGACATACATATCTCGTCATTTCAAGCAGATAATATCGTAGGACTTGCAAGCGCCGTGCGATCGATCATTTTCAATTACAAAAATACCCAACTACGACTACGCAGTGCCTATTACAACAGTATGTAAAGGTTGCGTGCGTCGAAGCCACTAGACACAACGTCGCCGTGTATTTCTAAATTTGCATCTCTGCCGTCGACAAGCATGCAAGCGAAAACGGGAGCGAATTTGTGAGGAGGAATGGGATAAATTAATCGGCGACATGTCGGCGCGTCGTACTTTTTTGCGAAAAAGATCTTGAATATTGTTTACGAGTTTCAATATTCTGACACCAATAGGACCGAATGATTGATTTTCTTTAAAAATTTAATATTTTGGAAATGTAATATTCTATTTCGCACATGAAATAGGTAACAATTGTTTGCTGAAGGCCGAATATTTTGAAAGTTATATCATCTATTAATTGATTAGATTTAATCCAATATAAAAACTAATGTTTGTTCAAGAAGCGACCTTCGACTTTAAAATATTGATGATGCTAAAAGTTACTTTTATTTTAATTTTTATGCATTATTCTTATCCTTTTTTGGATCGTAGCTCTAAGTTACAGAGACCAGAATTAATTGGATTGACATTAACTGATATCAATAAAATAATTGACATTTGTTTATCCATCATTAATCAGCTTTGCATTTTTTATAATTCTAATGATATAATATATATAAATATTAACAGATTGAATTAATCACGGTTAAAACGCTAATTGCAGGTTTAATTGACAAGAAATTAGTTTTTTAAACTTGTCATTAGCATTTTAGCTGTGATTAATCCAGTTTTTTTTATATTACACAATTAAGATTATAGAAGTCTGCAAAGAAAAGTATTGATTAATAACAGATAAGCAAATGTCAATCCAAATAATTTTTTTATCTACAACTGAGAACTATGATTCAGATATGTAAATAAGTGAACAGCTTACTTAAATAAAACTACTTACATAAAATTAATAATCAATTAGAAAGGAAATTCTGAAATAGTACGAGAAGGTCTTCTATTTTTAAATGTTTTTTTTTATCATATTAACGTATTGAATATAATTCTTTAACTTATATTTTTTTATGAATAATAAAAAATTTTTAATTGTTGGAAATATTAATTTTTACATTATTTATTCATACTTTTCACAAACTGTATTTTCTCAATTTTACATGTAATCTTACGTAATAATTTAAACAGTAACATAGAAATAATATTATAAGATAACATAAAATTACAAATTCATAGATTTGATATCTCATATTCTTAATTATTTAGTGCCTTGTTTGATCTAGATCTTGTTTTACCTAGATTGTGCTCAAAACATTTACAACTGCATGAGCATTTGGCAGAACATATATATTTGCTTCTGAAAAAAAAAGCAAAGCAGACAACTTTCCGTTTGGCATGCTTCGCTATTGGTTTCGCGCGAACCCGCCGTGGGCGATATAGGTGCAATCAGCCATTACTGCTGAAGTGTAAATCCTATCGGATAAGCAAAAACACTGGCGGATACGCTTTCGAACATCTGCCATAGTTTCGGGCGAAATTCCGCGGCATGCAAAAGTTCGTACGCGCATCAATGCGGCACGAACTCGTTCACGCCAGTTTATACTCCGACGTAGACCGTACGGCGACGTGCGTGCTATCATTTGAAATTCTTCCACTTACGCCTCGTTTATTATCTACGGTAATGTCGCACTTTGGCTTTAATTTTAAGCGAATACGGCGACGCGCTAGCAGACGGGTAACCCGATGCAGTAAATCCGCGACAGACCGGATGGCGACGACGCGTTGGCATACAGTCTTTCCGTCCGTTCCTACAACGTTATCTCGGAAGCTTCTATTCTGATTGTAAGTGAACTCTCTGGAGTGAGAGGATTGTAACGTAGAGGAAAGTAAAGAGCACGAGAGAAGGAAAGAAAGAGAGAGAGGGAAGGAGAGAAGACGAAGAGAGATAGAGATAGCGAGCTTTGGGGACAGACCCGACATTTCGTTCGCTTTCGAAGACAGCACTGCGCTTCGAGTCTAATTACTCGAGTAAAGCTCAAGTCGCGAGTACCTCGGTAAATAAACGAAGTAAACGAACGGGCCGGACTGTCCGCTTTCAACGATGTGTCCGTAGCCGACTCGTAATTGCGAGTAAAACTCGAACTGGCGTGCAAAGTGCTCGGCGCGACGGGAACAGACCAGTATTTTTCAGTCTCTAGAATTCAGTGGGATACTAATCCGCTGGGTAGATAGTTCGAAATTTCAGTGAAAAGTTTTTACCGGAATTTAGACATTTTGTATTTTAAAATGCTTTTATGATCGTAAATTTCAATGATATTTTTTAATTGACGGAACAGCTTAGAAAAATTGATTCAACAGGTAGATTTGGTTTTATTATAAATTTGGTTATATTAACTGATCAAGGTAAATATAAAAAATACGAAAGAAATACCACGTTCGATTGTTAATATGTTTCTTTATTTTATTGTTTATATTCACAGAAAAAAACCAATATATCTATAAAATGTAAAAATATTTCAATTATATATCAATATTAATTCGTAAAGACCTCTTAAAGGAGAGACCATGAATTTAATGGAGAAATAAACAATACTGATATTATGTCATAGTAATTAATCCACTAATAAATTATCTACTATATTTAAGTGAATTTATATGCTTGAATTAAAGGATCTGACCGTTTAATTTAGTGATAACTTGTACCGCATGTGTGTGACAGCGGTTTACGATGGGAGACCACGTGCCGCGTGTGCACGACATTGGTCATGAGCGTATGTAATCGAACATACCCCCGTACCATTGGCTACCAAAGACGATTTTACGTGTAGTTACATTCGTTTTCAACAATGGGCGTGACGTAGCTTCTGCAACTGCAGTTGTTAGCGGAACTCGCAACGAGCGGAGCGGACAGCGCGCCGTAATTCGATAGTCCACCGAATGCAAACTCGCCCTCCCCTCTTTTGCATAGTGCCGCGTTCATCTCGGGCAAACAAAAGAACGTCTATATGTGACGTTACACACGCCTTCGGTAAGCAAAGGACCGACTGTCGGTTCGCGGGAACCCTCGATGCACAATAAACTCAACCCGATGTGGGCTTTAGGTCTCCACCACGTTTGCTCGTGTATATTGTAGTCTCAAAGAATTGACGTGTCGTGTAATTCTATACAGGATGTTGCAAAAGTATGTGTGCCAAGTAAAAATGGTGCTCATAGCTATAAGTTACGCAACGGAGAAATTCGATAAAATGTAGCACACTTGTTTTCGATATAAGTTACCAGTGGTTACAAAGCTATTTTTATACATACTTGATAAAAATTGCTCAAGTTGCATTATTTTCTAACAATATAACTTTATTTCTTTATACGTGTAACGGTTTGAATCAGCATTAATTTAATTTGATTGAATTCTGATTTAATTTATTTTTAGTAACTGTTTGCCAAAATTGGGTAATATTTATGTAAACGGCAAGTTTGAAATTTGCTATTTTGTATTGTCTATACGATATCACTTTTAAACTTTCCAAGCAGACGCGTTCGTTCTTTCGGGGAAATGTAGGATTCAACGTACCGAAATTGTATGCTTAGATGAGAGTAGATACGATTGTCTGCCCATGATAAAATACTTAGAAGGTAAACGTTCCGTGGTACTCTTGTCCCGTATGTGCATTTGGTCAACAGGAGCGTCGGAGAAACTGCCTACCGCGCGTGCAAATATGACAGCAATATCAATATCTGTTTACGACATTGAATCGCGGCAATGCGTTGGGTTAACGTCCGACGTACGGTACTATTATTTTATATGAATACCATGTCGGTGTGACCACGTCTTTTTTCGCATATTGAACACGTTTATCACGTCGCTTCATTCGCGTTTCCGCGAGCGGGGCGCGCGTCCGTCATTTGCTTTTATCTCGCTTAGAATTTCCGCTCTATTCGGAACAAATTCCATTTCACATAACGAGCGTCCATTAATATATTAAACGATCCAAAAGAATCTTCCAAGAGCCGGACGTGACTGGAATAGATACAAGATTTCTTCCCGACAGAGAAAAATCTGCATATATAGTGTGATTACTTGTAACTTTCGTGATTGTTGCTCCAATTTAAGACAAAAATTCTACATCATGGAGATGATCTTTTAAACCATGTTCGCTGCTATATATCCATAATTAACTGACGTCCAATTTAGTGGTACTGTGGTTTCCCAGTTGTAACCACTAAGAGATGTTTATTTAAGCATAATTGATGTCAGTAATTATCATGCAAATATCTAATTTACGTGACTGTTAAAATTATTAATCCGCGTATCTCGTTCTCTTCACTTAAATTTTCTACATGTATACTTTTTAAATATTCCTCATAAAGAGATCTGACATGCTCGATGAACGCTTGCATATGTCACAAAGTGTTAAGAGGGTCAATTTAATCCAATGCCTGTGTGTGCGATGCGATAAACAGATCTCCCGGCGTATTTCCAAGTGAAATGGAAAAAGAAGATTTCGCGGAATTGTCGGGATTTAGCGGAAGGATATAGAATGGCAGGCGCAGGGTGCGATGACTCTGACAAAAGGGCCGCAAGGGGAAGGACAGGGGCACAAAGGGGGACCTTGCGGGACTGGGAGAAAGAGAGAAAATGCAACGAAGCGGAGAGTAGAACCCGACGGAGCATTGGATGGCCGAAGGGATGGTAGGCTGGATTCAATTACTTGGAGAACAATACTGCTTCGCCGTCATTGTTTGCTCGAGCACTTGCTCAGGTTTTCCTGGTCTGGGACCCCTAGCGTCGTCGTATCCCATGTCCCGTTACACCACGATATTTTGTTTGCTTGCTATAACACCGACGATGACAAGGACTGAAATGAGGACAAGAATGAGGATAAGGACGAAGACAAGGACGAGGATGATGACGTCGAGGACTGCAACTGCTCTGTCGACCTTGGCATTCACGAAAGTCACCTCAGACCTTTGTTTTGCGTCGATAAAATAAAACGTCGAATGCGTTGAACTAGTTATGTCTCCTGATTTCTAACGCTATATTCGGATCGCGAATTGAACGATTTTTCTGCACGTGCAAAACGTACTGAGATTCTTGGCGGCGGCGATGGTGAAACGTGGCTTCCGGCGCTTACAGTATTCCCACGTGTCCGGGCACCGCTCCCTAGCGCGAAATAAAGATGGATGTATCTATTTGTCTTTCCATCCTCTCGCCTATCTATCTGTTTATCTATCTGTATTTATCTTCATCTATCTGTCGATCCGTGCAGGTTTATTTACTCGCGCTTGGTCGTGCATCTTTGGATCTTTACCAGTTTTGATACTTTCTTTTGCTAATATCTCTGTCAGAACCTTAACGTTTTGCTTGACGTCTTGCACACATAACATCGTTTTTCTTTTTAATTTATCTTTATTAAATTATATCGAAACGGTAAGCATTTTATCGGTAAATTATTTTGTCATATGAATGTGAAGAACTATAAATAACAAAAAAGCAATGCCTATACCGGTCGAAGCTCGATTTCGAATGTTTTAAATAATTTCATGTAAATTTATGTACCACGTTTGTAGTCTCTCTTCAAATTGCGCGTCGAAAAGATTTTTCGGACTTATGAATGTAACTGAACTACCATAGTAATATTACAAATTAAATTGCTCAGCGATATAATAATTTGATGCTCAATCGGCATAATTTTAAGAAGATTTTAATGTATTAAAATTCTGTAAATAAATTATAACCTGTGTAATATATGGGCATTGCTTCTCACTTATTGTGTATTCATATTATACGTCCTAATAAATTATTTATTATTATGGATAACAAATTTTGACAATCTAGAGATTATCTGTCATTAATTTTAACATTAAACATGCCATAAATTTTGCACAAAGCGAGCATTATTACAGTTTTTATTTGATGTCCGTCATTTATAGGCTGCTTCGAGTCATAAGGGATCCTGTTGACAATGCCGACGTTTTTGGCTAACTCTGTCGCGACCATTATATTTCTATTCCCATGTGGGACAGCTTTCGCGTGCTTTCGCTTGGAATGGTGCATGCGTACATCGCGTACGTACAAATAGATCGTAAAAACTTTTTGTCCCGAAAACGGCCGACCGAATGTGACGAGCGATGGTTGTTTGTTATACTCGGACAATGAAATCCGTCTACCTACGATGGCCGTTTGTTCTGGTCGCGATGATATTTGCAGGCTCCAATGGTTATGACACTCTTTATGTCCTTCGAAATTAATATGGAAACTATTTGATCCTTATATTTGTTTTCTCAATTCGAATTTCAAAATTGTTGTTGAAGAAAATTGATTAAAAAAGACCCTTGCTGAATTAAGTTAAAAAAAAAAACTTTTTAAGAAAAATATGTAATGATTAAATAATATGTACACTGTAAAAAATAAAATGGTAATTTTAACTCAACGTCTTTGAACTAAAATTAACGTTTTATTTTTTGCAGTGTAATAATTTTTATTATCTTTCTATATTTATGTTGAAACAATCGTATGTACGCATAAAGTTAAAAAGTTATAGTTTCTGATTCACCAATAATTTTTTCGTATTTCATTTATTATTGAAGCGTTACCCATGTGCTTCGGGGTACGATTACAAATATTCATACGTATATCTTACAACTTTTTTACGTCTTAAATTACAGAATGTATTTTAATGTATAAATTTTTGAGGACTCTCTCTTTGCGATTTATGAAATCTTAATTTTCTTTGCGTGAAAATTTACAATAATTTTGTTCATTTTGCAGTAGTCGATTTATTCCTCTGATACGAGTTGCCTAGCAGTCATTTCTCTATTATTCGTGACACTGCGCTATTTACAGGAGCGTCTTCGTTATGCAGGTTTCTGCTGAAACGCGTCGTCGGACTCGTCTCCATTTCTGTGGGCGTGAGTCTGGATTTTTAATGAATTTTTAACTATTCAATTTTTGTGCCGAGTTTCATTCCCCTTCTCTCTCTCTCTCTCTCTCTCTTTCTCGATGTAACTTTCAACAGTCGCACTGGGTTCGAGTAGATGAAGTTGAGAAGGCAGAGTCGCAAAATGGCTGCGGAAGAGGACCGTTGGTGGGTGGACGTAAAGTGCCGGGACGACGAGGGAACGGGAGGAAGCGGTACGTCGGAGAGTGGAATAATGAATAATTCCGAAAGAGGGATTCGTCTTGCAGCCGTGCGCACTTCGGCGATACAGAAACCGAATTCGCTAGTTGTTCCTTCGTGAAAGCTCGAAAGGAGATTCGCGTTCGCGCGGTTTTATCAATTCTCTCGTTTTCCGTTCAGCGATTTCGTGCTCTTAGGAAGATGCGAAACTTATCTAAGCTTATGTAGTAAAAATGTGTTGGTTTATAATAAACTTATAATAAATCTGATTATTTTGCAGTAATAATAATGTCAATACTATTGTGACTAATTCGGACAAGTTTTAATGATCTCGAGATAATACTGCTTATATTACTTTGTTTATTAAACTTTTATTTAAACGTACTCTCTCTCTCTCTTAATATTATATCTATATTTAATACGATTACATACAGTGCTAAGAGAGAGATTTATTCTTATAATGATGGTATTAAATGTAAATGTGAAACGATTGAGGTAATTGTATGATGCGCGAATATTTATTATACTGTTAAATACGGAGGAACCGACATGGTAACTCAATTTCTTGAGTTAAAGTATTTTGCTATTTCTAACTTTCATACGTACCAAAATCAATCCATTTCTTTAATTAGTTTCAAAATAAACAACATCTATATGTATGAACATATACATTTAGTAAATAATAAACTAAATTTTAGCAATTTAATATTTTTCAGTTAGATTGTCTTAACTCCATTGTTTTAGTTGAATTAACGACATATTGGGTATAGTAGTGAAGGAATGATAAGAAATAACTCAAATTGAGTACAATTTGACATTATGAATTTAAACAATGTAATGTACGTAATATTAAGCGAATTCAACCAACGCAAATATAACAGTGTAGAGACCAGAAGATTAAATGCAAATGTGAAAGAATGACGTCATAGATCAGATAATTACATCGATACACAAAATCTATGGTGATTTTATTATCTACGTAAAAGTACGATAAGTTCAATCGCGGACGGGAATAACGACAGGGACAGGGACGTGATTGTAATTCCAGTGGTGTGTTTCTCGTAATTACGCGCGACGCGTCACGTTTCGGCACCGAATAATTTTTGCCGCCGGGGGAGGAGGGGGGGGGAGAAGGGGAGGCAGCGAGAGAAACAGAGAGGACAACCGGGGGAAAATCGAAAACCGCGACAACGGCGAACCGGGTATGTATATTTTTCTCGACGCGAATATTCCGCGTTACCGAACGTGCCGCGGAATCCGCGGTGGCGATAGCGCGGTGTCGCGCCCGTTGGCAGATAAGGGGCGGCAAAAAGCAGAAATGAGAAATGCTAATGGCATTCCGTTCTCAGTGCTATCATCTTTCACGGGGTCGGACGAAAAAAAAATAGAGACGCGACGAAGGACCGGGAGTACCGGTGGTAGGATGAGAAAAAAAAAAAAACGAGCAGTGCACGCCGCGCTGTTTGCACACAGTGTAGTAGCGACGGCTCGTAGTGGTATTGGGATGTACTTTACGCTACGACTCGGCCGTTGATATCGCTCATCTTGAATATTTTATAGGACGCGTCTGGGAATAAAATAAAACTCATGACACATCGAAGTCAGTGCGTCTTCCTCTCCTACTTTTCCTCTCTTTCGTTTAACCATGCTCTTCCTCTGCGATCTGCGCGCTACTCGAGACGAAGTGAATAATTTCGCTCTTTTGGCTCGTTAAAATGTTAATTGTTTTCCTTCTAGTCGATTAATTTCGGTCTACTTTTCAGCACGTGGCGCCGTAATTTTTACGTGCGGCTTTTTCGCTTGTATTAAGTTAATTTTGAAACGTGTAATATTTAACAAATCTGTCACTTATTTTTTCGATGTCGCAGTGCGAGATCATTTATCTCTTTTTCTTCATTTTTCTCTGATATTTCTTCTAATGTGTTCTGTATCGTTTCTTCAAGAATTAATTTAAATGTCAACGTGTCACAAAATGACGGTGGAGAAAATTTAGGAAGGCTTTAAGAAACAGAGGTGACCGTCGTTGGGAGTGTACGTTGTTAATTACATACAGTCGGAAAGACATTAGCCGCCTTCTGCGCGCGACGCACACACTGTCAGAAGATCTCGACCGGAAGAGCGTGTATGAAGTATTAGTGAGGATGAGAGCGGCGGAAGACAATGCAGTGGATACGAACTAATTGCCGGATTCTCCTGCCGTCTAGTGGACCAAGAAGATTAACTGCACACCCATCCTCTCTGCCGTCCACCCTCACCTCTGTTTTCTCCTCTCTAACCTTCTTGTCTCTCTTCGTTTTCTATCCTTTTCGTTGCCATACGCTGAGATAAAGTGAGAAAGAGAGAGAGAGAGAGAGAGTTCCAGTGCGTATATATGAATTAGTTGAATTTACTTCTACCTATGTGTGTGCATCGTGTGCTTGAATATTATATAGATTAGTGATTTAAACCCTTAAATGCACTCGTTTCTCGCGCATTTGCAATCTCATGTACGAATATATTACGTTATAATCGAGAACATATCGTAGACTTGGGTTTTTAATTATTGATAAAACATCATAACGATAATTAAAAATCTTTATGGATAATTGAACATAAAAAAATAAAACATAATTGTATATTTTTACTTTTATTTATATTTTAATTTTTTATAGATATGAAGAAATGTTTAAAAAGAAATTTTTTATATAAATTTATATAAATAATCCAAATTTATTACATGAAAAACTTACATACTTTTTGCTTTGCTTTATAATACATTCTCAATTTCTTTAAGAAAAAATTGATTGGAAATTAATTAAAGAATTTATAGCCACTGAAAGAAAGGGCGTTTTTGATATTCGAAATGCGGAATAATTATTTCTATTTTAAAATACATTTTCCTTTCTTTGAAATTTACCGTTCATAGTATTAGTTCTTACTACTCGTTAATATTTGATATTCGTAGTTCCGATCTGGAAGATTCTTGCAACGAGTGCCAGGATGAAAATTATTACTTCGCAAACGCATAAAAGAATGAAACAGTGTGGCATATCAGTAAATAAACATGATATACACGACGTCGCATCATCTTTAGCACAAGAGCTAGCTTGTTAAATGCTGCACAATGGAACGACTTACGTTCGTTTAATCTTAAATGCGAATTCTGCGGTATCTCGCAAGGGGTAGTAATTCAACGTACCTCGTTCTCCATCCTCCTGTGACCTTCCTGCCCCCTGCCTTCTCTCTCATTCTCGGCATAAAGGATGAAATGAAGCCGAAATACCACGCTCTGCCTCCCTCGCTCGCCATTCTCCACCGCATCGCCACCACCATCACCACCACCATCACCGGTGGCGGTATCTCTATCCCGCCCGCCCGCCCGCCACCATATCGTCTCCACCTCGAGTGCCGCGAATT
The DNA here is from genome assembly GCF_001594065.2 of Cyphomyrmex costatus. Taxonomy (NCBI): domain Eukaryota; kingdom Metazoa; phylum Arthropoda; class Insecta; order Hymenoptera; family Formicidae; genus Cyphomyrmex; species Cyphomyrmex costatus. The sequence goes on from NW_017275207.1 coordinate 1,367,835, forward strand.
CTCCTATTCTTTATCCCTCTATTTTCCGCCTTTCTCGCTACCGATCGTTGAAAGAGCGTGCTGCTTGCCCGTAAAGCGGCAAAGAATTCACCCGTTATTGAATCAATATTGTGCAAACCTATCAGTGACCCCCACCTCCCCGTACTCATGCTCTCATCTCAGCTTGTGGTACCACCCTCTCCTTTCTCTCTCCCCGCGTTTTATCATCTAGAGAATTCTGATATGCCGCCGAAGAAAAGTATTGTCTACTCCCCCACTTCCGCTTCCTCCCCCTCATCTCCCCCCCGCTTTTTCTCGTTATCGATCTGTGTGCAAATATTGAACCACGTCGGCGTGGGCGAGAACGAAAGTGGGAAAGGCCCGACGAGACGGCGTAGGAAAAGGGAATGGAACGGGAAAAAGGAACGAGTGCTATAGTGGCGGTATAAACCGCGGACACAGGGGTGATAAGAGGGAGAAAGGGAGTGAAGCAAGGGTAGCAGATAGAGAGCGTAGTCTTTCTATCGCGGATGAATTTAATAGGGTAGCGTTCCGGTGCATTCCAGTTGAGTTAACGACACGAGGACCCTCGAAGTCAATTAGAGAAAGTCTCTTTGGCGTCGCGTCGTGTGGCTTTCTCCTCTTTCTCATACGGTATCGATAACCGTGTTTGGTAAAATCATCGTTGGCACGCGTAAACAATGTGCGGGCGTTAAACGATTCGCATGATTCCTCGAAAGCAGACCTCTTTTTCCTTATAGTCCAACTGGCGCTTATATCGCAGATTGTCGGAGCAGGTCGTTTTCAACTGGTCCGTCAATTGAACGGACGACAGTTCGGTGAAATTGCGGCGATTTATCATTTCTCGCAGAACGTAGGATTCGCCGTTTAAAACGATTGTTTGGACAAAAGCTCCCATAGAGACATTTTTCTTGTGTCTTTATGTGATAAACGAATTATGAGCGGAATTAAACAAGTAATTGAATCAAATATTGGCTATATCTACTGCGACTTCTAAAGTAAAATCCAACAGTGTTATAATTAATAATAAAGTGTCATTATATAATATATATATATGATATCGGAAGTTAATACAATTTGATTATTTATACAATCAGTGATAATTGAATTTATATTGTAAATTCTGATACATACGTAATATAATTATTAAGTCTGATACCTGATATGGAGTTTTAATACATAATCTCAAAAACGTTAAATTATCATAAAGCTATGTGAATATGTTATTACTTCACGGTATAAATAAATGATCATTTATATCATTTGAATCAATCGGACATTTAATTATCAAGTTTATATATATTACTTAATAATTATCTGTATAAAAAAGAAATGTTAGATTTATTATTATCGATCAAAGATGAATGAAAATAGTTGGAAAAAATAAAAAATTTGCAAAGAATAGGGACAGCAAAGAGAAAGTATTATCGGAAATCCTCTAATGGTTCTTTAATGTTTAGCAGAGTTGTTTAACAGATTTTTCTCAAGCGCGATCTATTTTTATTTGCGGCGACGCGGCAGCGGTCGACATTTATTCGACATGGACGTATACCATGTCCAATAAAGTATCACGGTCCTACAGTGCGGTCAACTTTCGCTATACCCGCGCGATGCGCGCCTGGTAACTTCATTTACAAATTATACCGTGCATTTTCGCGATTAATATGCAACAACTTCGCGCGCAAGGCGAGCGAGCGAGCAGAGAAGAGCGGAATGAAGCGGATGGAAGCAGAGGAGAAAATCGCTGGGTAGACGATATGAATGGTTCATTTCGCGTGGACGGCTAATATTTCGCTGCGAGGAAAACGTCCTGTGGAAGAGACGCTCTCGTTTTTCTCTCTCCTTTCTCTATCTCGTCCTTCTTCTCTTCTTCCCTCCTTTCTCCTGTGTCTTCCGCCTCTCTTCCCACGATCTGCACCCACGTCTGACACAATTTAACCGCGTTTTACCGCACACACGCGTGTTTGTTCGACATTATAGCGACCTCGGTGCTGTTTACCGTTCACGTGCATCCCGCCGATATTTTTTATGGCTTGAATTTCATACGTCGCACACTTTATCCCTAGCGTGCGGCCATCCTCGCTATACCCTCGACGGTTTTTTAACTACTGCGTTCTCGAACGATATTGTTTGCCCAACTGCATGTTATTTTTTCTCCCCTTCTGTATATTCTGCACATCCTATTGCTGCAGTGAAGTTTTTAGATATAAATGTGAAGGTGTTGTACATAGTTTTGACGTATCGTTTTTGTTTACACTTATATACACTGAAAAATATTAAATTTTAATCAATATTTGCTTAAATAGTTCTAACAATAAGTCAATATTTATTAAATATAAACGTACGTTTGATACAAAAATCTTTAATTTCATTTGAGTAAATATGCATTTATTATAAATAAATATTTACTGTTTCAATAATTGTACATTAAGGTTTAGTACATTTTTTTTTAATGCAATGTATATTTTTTCTTGGGTGTTTACACATTCGAGTGTAGATATATCTTAGCTAATAACATGGAATATTTGATTGTACACCGTGTCTTTGTTATTAAGTGCAAATAATGTTATATAATCCGCTGAAAGTGATTCGTAGATACAACTGTATACTTAAACTTATCACGTTTCCGCATGATCATCTATCCATCGTGTTCTTTTTTCATTTTCATAGCTGTGCGCTCGACCATCTATATCGATTAATTGGTCGTGTTGTTTCTATGAAAAGTGCGAGCGATGCGTTAGGACATATCGATTCGCTATAGGATGTCGACCAATATCACGTTTATAGTAGGAAATATTTTTTTTCTCGACTCTGATGGACCGTTTGACTACGATTCGGATGTATTTTTGATTTTCTCGGAATCGCGTGATGTCACGTACGAAATACATCGCTATATATATATATATATATAGATATCGAAATTCGTGTAATGGCTTTTAGCGCGACGCGATTCATTATCATATGCTAAAACACCGCAGACTAAAATTAATCTCGATAAAAAAAAAAATGTTTAAATTTGTCAAGGATCTTGTTTTTTTTTTTATTAATATTATCTATATTTACTTTGTAAAAAGATTCTATCACACACGCGATATTGTTTGCTCAACGAATTATATTTTAGTTGCATATTTAATTGATAATATTCCAGTTGTGTAATGTATTTAGAAAGAATCTATTGCGATATAACTTTCACGGAGCAAACTATGCGTACGGATTTAATAGACGCACGTGAAATCTCTTTCTCTCTTTCCTCCTCCCCCTTCCCCTCCCTCACTCTTCCGTTTCGAATAACACGTAACGTCGTGTCACGTCGCGGGGAAAAATGTTTTTTATGTACCGGAGTCGGGCTTGTCCCGCGGGAAATGTTACGCGCGTGACACAACCAAACCTGCGAAATTACTTTTTGAAATCCTCGTCTATCCTTACCGTCTTTCCCAGTACGTCGGTGCTTTCTAATACCTCAAAAAAAGCTTAACTCCTTTTTAGGATAAGATGTAAGATCTGTTTAAAATTTTATGAAACTTTCTTGGAACTATACTTATATGCTTCTTAGCTGCTTGAAGGTAGAAGTGTTTATATCACGATATCTTCATAAAAGATACTTTAAAGTTGTCGCTTTTGAACTATCACAAGAAAAAGTCACCCCTTTTTCCTTTTCGCGCATAAATTTCATACTTGGTAATTAAAAATTTACGGTTTATGAACTTTGAATTTTTTTCACAATTTGTGCGACTAAACGGAGATTTTTTATTACACGAAAATGATGTGTTTTCTCATTTTTTTTTTTATATTTAATTAAACGTTGAATTATTAATTATTAAAATTTAAATTAACTTTTTGTTGACCTCTAATTGATTCTCGATTTCATAGACAACACCCATTAAATCGCGACAATGATTTAACAAACGACGAACACGACTGCTCACTGCAGAATTGTAGAACGCAGAAGAACGTTTTGGACACATGGGGTGTGGAAAAGTTTTAAAGTGGGCTTTATTTTATTCTGTGCTTTGTTTCCGCGAGAAGTGTCTGTTAATATTATTACGGAAGGACGACGATGGATCGTAGTGTTAGAGCGGTTACGAATTGAGATGGAAGTCGCGTTGCGTGTCGTTGGTTGCGCTTTTATTTCGGCGAGAAGTCGCTGAAAGGCGGTTGTTAACATTTCCCCAACTTCCCCCGTGAATAGATGCAGCCGCGCATTGTTCCGCCCGATGCGCCGCGCCGCGCTGCCGAAAATTGAAGCACGTTTCGGCTGCAGCGCTACGTGATGCGCACGGACTGCCGCTTTCTCGCTAGAATACACGCTGCGAAATAAGAGGTATATACCTGGGGCACAAATCAACCGAATACAAACATATTCGCGCGTCTCGCGAACAACTCGGTTGCTCCTTCCAAACGAACTTTTTCGTCCACACCTACGTCGCGAGTGTGAATCTAATAAACTGTTGCGAAAAATGGCCAGGTCTAGGGACCCATACCTTTATATCTGCCGTATGCCATCACGTCTCGCGGATTTTTTATGCGACAACATGCTGCATGCAGAATAATGTTCATTCACTGTCGCTTTATTTTTTTTTTCCTCTTCTTTCTTCGCACCTGTAATAATATATGTGAAAGCTCAAGGTTTGAGGTAGTTATACATGGTGATTCTATAGTAACTGGACTGGGTTTTTTCTAACTTTTTCTAACAATCAGTTAAGACGAAAAAAAATAGTAAAAGAAAATCTTTTATTGTTCGTAATCTATTTTTAATAGTCTGTGTTCTTTTTTTAATTATATGTACATCAATATGTTTGTAAAATGTAATTGTACTCAACTTTTTTAATTTTATTTTTATCATAGTTTCCGAAGGATAACATGTAAATATTCTGGAAATTTTTTTTATTTTAGAAAATAATTTTAGAGGATGAGTTACATGCAAGCTTATTCTAATGTTAGATTACATACTAAGGACCAATTTGACGCTGTTATAAGAAACATATGTAATATATGTAATTTGTTAAAAAATGTTTAGAATGTTATAATGATACACTTAACCTTGTGTAATAATTTTATGACATAACTATGTATGTAATATCTATCAGAGTAATTATATTTTTTATTTTCTGATTATTTTATTTTAATACTTTTTTGTAATACATGGAACGAGAAGAATCAATTTATTTCATTAAAAAATTCAATTGCATCTTGTAAGTACATCAGTGCAGTGTTGAATGAAATATAATAGATAAATTACATTAAACACTGAAATATTTGTCTCTATTTTTTTTCTGTATTGACGTATTGTTAGAAAAGAACGTTATTAGAATTACCTTATAACAGCGAATAATGGATCATTAGAAGGCTTCTTTTAATTTACAGTTGTTTACACAGTTGATTATGATAGCAATGTAAAAGGTTTTTGTTACAAATGACGCATAAGATATTTTGAAAAGGATTATCGTCCGCAGTCTCTTTTGTCCGTTCTGTTTATTTGACGGGAATTATTGAATTCTTTCAAGACACGAGGGTCATATAACATTACGTATGTGTCTACAAACAAAGTGGTTTTGTATTTTATGCGATCCGATGTCTTCCACTTTTGTTGAATATAGTGACGTAAACTTTTTTATATTTATTACAGTGCACGGACTTTAGCTTTACTGTTTTTTATGGCATACAAGAGAATTCTTGACGATCATATATATATTCACGATCTTGCGTTATTGCTATTTGAATTCCAGTCATGAGTTTTCGTTGGCTCGCGTGTATTATTACCTGTAATGTTGCACCATCACGGAATCGGAAAAACGTTTTCCGGTAGACACGCGCGGTACACGAACGATTAATTAGGAACGTTGTCGATTTCGATTCACGTATCTATTTACCCTGGCCGTACATTTCGGTTGCCGCGCGTAATTAGGCCAGTTGAAAACAAATTCTCGCTCGATTAAGCGCGGTCGTTAATGATGTACTTATAGTCATTAGCAAAGCAGATTGATTATTTACTGTAATACAGTTTCGAAAATGGTTGGTTTTCAATTCGAATTTGTAGCAAACTCTTTTGGTAATGATAGAAAATCTCAAAAAAAAAAAAAAGGTAATTTGATTTTCTAACATAATTGTAAAACAAAACATTGCGTTTAAACGTATAAGAAAATTTATTTAAGTTATTTAATAAAAATAAAGGATTACGAGCTAAAACGTTATTTATTTAAATATATTGACGTTAACTTTAATCCTTGATAACGTCTTTTGTCATGATAAAGATGACCTCATTTTTGAAAGAGTATTGGTGACGTTGAAATTGACGAAGAGAGTCGAGAGGCTTTATAAACAGTGTTCGGGTCACTTAATCTTCCTTAGTTAGCGATCGATGGCTTCATAATCCTCCTCTTAACGTGAAGTCTTTTTGGGATTTGGTATGTCAGAGATGACTAGACGATTTATTGTACAAACGTAATAGAAAGCTGATCAAGATCGAAAGGAAGAGTGGACGGGTGCATTCGGGGCATTCGTTGATATCAGCGGGTTTTATTTCAAAAAATGGAGTAGTCTTTTAACGAGAAAGACCGAATAAAGATGATAATAGACTGTACTTCATGATATCAAAAGCAACTCTCCGTGATCGTTTATCGTCTCAGATTTATTGAATCTCCTTTATGAACCGAAATGTTTGAAGGGAAAAGATGTTCCCTGCGAACGAGAGTTCTACTGAGGTTCCGTGATTAATGAACAAACTGCAGTGAAATTCTGTTACACTGAATACACACAAGTGAAATTTTCGCTGTAATGAAGTTTGAATCCTCGTTCAATGTTTACACAATATATAGGTAATTCGATTTAACGAGTAACTTTAGTATAACACACTTTTGATTTTAGTGATCTCGTAGAGTTTGCGATAACGATTCCTTATTATAATTGAAGAAACTTATTTGTTAAATAAAAAAAATGGTTTCGAATTAAAAAAATTTTTATGTATGTGTGAAATTTTTAAATAGTGCACTGTCAGATATTAAGGGAGCAATTATAACCCAATACCTTGAGTTAAAATAACATTTTGTTATTTTTAACTTTTATAAAAATGTAAATCAGTCCATTTCTATGGTCAGTTTCACAGTAAACAACATCTATATTAAAACGTATGCATTTAGTAAATTAAATTTTAGTTGAATTAATGACATATTATATGTAAGTAGGTAGTGACGGCCTATGAAAATGATTGAAAACTCAAATTGGGTATAAAATTTAACATTATAAATTTAACAATATATGAATTATATATTATAATTAGATTTTGTTTAGCTTATAAATTTTTTTTTGCAGAAAATAATTCAATATATCGATAATATATTTAAACGACTTAATGGTCACTTATTGTCTGCACGAAAGCTATTCTTTAATCTTGGACAGATGGACGTGCAAACTTCCATCCTGCTACTAAGCATTGGTTTTTTCCTACATGAACTAGTTTGATGTTTTCGTCAATAATGATTTTCTCGATACCATATGGTCGCAATACATTGCGATCGGAAGGTAAACGTGGATAACCATCCCGTAAAATTTCAATATAATGTTGATGGACCCATCATTTATCATAATCATCGTTCAATCGATCACTCTTTTTGAATATGGTCTATGATTTCTTTTAAATGTTCTTTGTATCATATTAAAAACGAGCACAATTTCAAGTGACATTAAAGTTCCAAGTGGATATCCGTTTTACAAGGTTCTAAATGCATTTTATTTTTATAATAACAGCTTGCTTTGTCACCACGTTGCCACCAGCATTCCAGGTTAATCTTGGAATTTTGTCACGAAGTATTCGAAGGTAATTTTACCATCTTGACTTCTTCCTCGTCTTACCTCCTAGAACTATCAAAAGTTACTCGATGTCAAGTGAAAGCTTCGGGGGAGCTTTCTTCCCTATCTCTTCACTTCCGAGTTTCGCGAAGGGCGATATCGCGTCGCCAGATAAGGACGGCAAGAAGACAGGGAAACGGAAGAACGAAAAGTAGTGGAACAAGAAGTAAAACGGGGAAGAATGGTCCGTAGAATTTCAGATGAAGTTAGATGAACCGCGCGCGACTGTGATCGTAAATTATTACGAAATACTTCGTGAATTATGGTTGGACAGTAACAACTACATGTGATTTGAAATGTTACCATGTACAATGATACATAAATAATTCAGCGTGATAAACAGACTTCTGCTAGCTCGCCAGTATAGTTTTTAAGGGAATACGCATTATTCTGTGATAATGCTTGAAAACGTTATTTCAAGTTTTGCGAGTTCTCTTATAATTATATTTTATTGTAGAAATTTTTTACGCAAAATATATATTTACCGTTTTGACGCTTTTATATGAATGAGTAAGCGCGATGAAAGGACGGAACGTACATGGAGTTGCACTACTGACCGACTAACCTAGATATTTGTCTGCATTATGGAAGAAAAATATCAAAATCTATTTTAAAATCATCCATAAGAATTTTAATTAAGTTGAATAAACCTCGTAAAGAAAAAATATGACAGAAATTCTTTCAACGCTACAGATGTTACGTAGAACATTAATCTAATAAATTCATTCTTATTACGCATAATACTAATTACAGACATTATTTTTACTCTTTCAGTTTTATAATTTAGTAAGTGGTAATTTATTAAGTATTATTTATATAACGTTATTAAAGTGAGTGATAATTTTAAATAACTTGATTACAGCTCTTTAATTTTAAAATATTAAATATTATGGAAAATGTTCTGCGATATATTGATATATCACATATTGTGATGTGTGTCGGATATTATTTTCTTCACAATATGTATGTATACATATATGTGTGAATTAATTTAGTAATTTATTATTATTATATGTTAAAATATTCTATAATATTGTATTAACAAATATTCCGTGCCAAAATGAATTAATTTAAAGGCTATGTACAGGTTTCCCCTCTTCAAAAAAAGTATTAAAAAATTACAAGGATTAATGTAATATTTGTTTTATAAAAGAATAATGAACGTTTAGTTTTCATAATGAAAATCTACGTGATTTTTATCGAATTAATTATCTTAAATATGAAAGAAGAATAGAAATTGTGAAAGAGGTAGGAAGTGCGAGAAAGCGTTAACATTAGCAAGGAAAGGTACAACTGCGAGGAAGGAAGAGCGAATGGAAGAGAAAAGCCGACTATTAGATACTAGCTGCCGCAAAACTTAAGAGAACTTATGAAAGTGGGATCGGGTTCGAGTGCTATAGTGAAACATGCCGGCACAGCATCTCGAGCTTCTCCTCTTCTCCTGCTCCACCCCTCGAGCCCCCGACTCTTTATGTCTTTTGTTCTTTTTTCGCCGTACGGGAAGAAGGAGAGAACAAACGGCCAAGTAGGATATACGAAACATATTAGACTCTACGGCACGTCCGCGAATTGGCCGGCAAGTTTTTTGCTTTTTTTCTCCGTTTCTTCTTCAACCCGGGGCGACATTAACCCGTATCCTTCGTTCTTCTCTTCGGAGACAAGGAGGGCGTAGGGCGGAATTGTCGCGCGAGCGAGGCGGGCGTGGCCGGGGCGCGTCGACTCTCGCTCGCGAAATTGAGCCATCGAAAAAGTTTAGAAAGTCGTGCTTTGAATCCTGGATATCTTTTCTCTTTTACGTCCAGTCTTTTTTCCAACGGTTGTCCATATGGTATTAATTTACGGAACGCAACAAAGGGAGCATAATTCGTGCGATCGTTACCGTTTTTCCACAGCCCATTTTCCCTCTTACCATGGAGACGCGTTCGGGAAACGAAGCGGATAATGAGGCTCAATGTTGGCGGGCGCGACCCAGAATGTCTTGAATCGTTGTCGACGGTTCGCGATACCAGGAATTGGAACTATCCCACCATCGTAGCCTGGCAAAAGACACGCGAATGACAATCCTATTAGCGAGTAGGCAGACGGCAAAATAGCTTTCGAGATAATAAAATGTGCTTGGCGGAGATGTGTCTTTCGCGGCCGACGCTTTTTAGACGTAACTGCTGCCGTTATCGTCCAAAAATGGAAATGAAACCATTTTATATTTTATTCCTAAACACCTCCTCTCTCTTTTAAATTAATATTAAAATTTACTGGCTGGATGTAGACTTTGCACGATGTGATTAAATTGCAACGATTTAACGACGTTAAATTAAAAATTACAAGTTATATAGTTTTTTCAAACTTAAATGTCTGAATAAATATTATTTGAAAATAATTGCAAATAATTCCAAAGCGTTATTAAAAAATGTTATTTTTGCGTAATGTGCATTTTTTAATAATACGATTTGGAATTTGCAATTATATTTTCAAATAATACTTATTCAGACATTTATGTTCGACAAAAAGTATATAATCTGTAATTTTTCAATTCCATTACAAATCATATTATTACGTGGCATACTAAAGGTAGAGACGCAAAATTGGTTGATAAATTAAATTCCATTGAAAAATGTTTATCACACAGCAATCAAGGCGCTTTTGACAATTATTATGATATAATTACGTGGATTTCGGTGACCCTCTGTGAAAATCATTGAACGCGAAAAGAATTTGAGATGTATCAGTCGAGCGGTCACTATGTATATATATATATTTTTTTTTTTCTCTCTTTTTCCTCCCCTTCTCTCTCTCTCTCTCTCTCTCTCTCGGTCGTAATAAAATCTAAAAATATATATATATACCTTTCGAAATAAAATAAAATGGTAAACGTAGCGTGAAACGGCTTGTCCGTTATATAACGTCGCTGTGCAACGGCAGCAGTACCTGGCAGTAGTGCTGTAGCACGATGGAGCGGCTGCGTGTCTCTCTCTCTCTCTCTCTCTCTCTCTCTCACACACACACACACCGTCCTTCGCGAAATACATTTTCCGTATTACGCTCGAGCGTTCTCCTCCGTCGTTTCTCGTGGTACATAGTCGAACGTGCGCTTCCGTTTCGCTCCGCGTGTTCTCCGCATTGTCCTTTTGCGTTTTACGCCGCCGAATCCTCTTCCGCTGCTATTGAATTTTCATACGTTCGCGCGATTTATAATACTGGTCAGAAGCAACGCGATTCTTTGCCATTCATTCGGCAACTAGTTTTCGGTACTGTAAAAACGAAAATGGAAAGTCAAATGATAGATGAATTATTTTACATGTGTTTGCACACTCTATTGAGAATTTGTCCACGAGGTATGTACATTTTCTTTGGGATTGAGGCAAAATCATTCGCGATGTTTAGAAGTATATACAGTTGGAAAAAATGTCGCAAACGGTCCATTCAAATTTTTGGTTGATTTAAGGAACATGTGAGAAGGTTACACAAATATTATGTAAGAGAATATATACAAAAAAGATAATATCGATACAGTTAGTAAATAAACCGTGGGAAGTATTTTTTTTCAGAAAATAAACATTTATGATATTAAATTAAATATGTATTTTATTCGTTTGTCTTAGAATTTACGTTTCAAAACACTATTTTTATGTTACCTGTCCATTTACTCATAAATTGTGTCATTTTGATACTAAGAAATGTTGAATATCAATTTCACACAAAATCTTTAAATAACATAATCACATTATGTTAAATTACTCGCATGTATTAAAAAATTCAACACAAACTATCAACCACAGACGTGAGTGGACTGTTTCCAACACAAATACACAATTTTTTTACTGTGTAAAAGGAGGAGTAAGTTCAAAGAATGCTTTTCAAAAAATATGTTTTAATCAACTTTACGTTCAACGTTACGTTTAATGTTTTATTTTGAAAGAGCGATATTTATTTGGGGGTGGCAAAATGTTTGATTTTATTTAGATTATTTTGCTATCATAATCTTTTCTCACCTGTGATCACATTTTCATTCAATGTATACCTTATTTGCGATGTTGTAATTTTTTTATTTATTCTCGTTAGCCGTTCTTCGTTTTTGAACAGAGATGAAATCTCATTTGATAACATTTCTTATACTCGTATTTACGCGCGTAGGTTATCATCTCATGGTTTTATTTTTCTCCGCGAATTTTACCCGTATAATTTTTTTTACTTTGGACCTTTCTTCTTCTTTTTTTTCTGTACATCTCGACGTTTTTCTTTTCATTTCCGTTTCACGAACGCATTCTCTCACGTAGATTCGGGCTTTTCGTTTTCTCTCATTCGCGCCTGTTTCCTATACGTATTCTCTTTCTTTCTCTCACCTTCCTCCCTCACATACTCCCTTTCGATTCGTTTTTCAATCTCCCTCTGTTCCCTTTCTCATTCTACTTGACGCCACTTTTACCCTCGTACACCACGCTTGGCTTTTCCCCTTTTTTTTTTTCCTAGTCCTATGCGGCAGAGAATCTTCGTTCTCTTTTATTTCCGTCGTCTTCATTTTTCCTTCCCGTTCGACGCTTACGCCGCTCTTTGTCCATTCCGCGTCGTTCGCGCCTTGTCGCGTCGCTTTCTTTATTGTATTTGTTCCCCGGTATCCTCCTTGCTCCTGTGTAGCGGCCGCGGCTCCGATATACCGCTCCAGGTTTTCCACGCACGTAAACGCGCGTTCTCTTATTTTTCTCAGCTCCCCTTTTTCTCGCGTTCGTCCCACCATCGCGCGCGAACGCTCGTCGCGCGATCCGCCGCTACGTGACATTTTCCGTTTTCCTTTTCGGTATGTACGCTCGGTATCCGATACGTGATCCGTTCTACCTTGTCTCGATATTGTCCTTTTCTACTTCGCAAAGTGCATTCTTTGGGCGTCTCCCGTTTTCGCACCGTTTTTCCTTTCTTATCGCGTTCACTTCGCGCTTCTCCTCTCGTTTCTCCTCAAATTCCTGGCACTTCGTTACTTGGCCGATGGGAGATCCTTGAAAATACGATACGCTCGATTCCCTCCCATTACCCGCGTTAATTCGGGTACGCAGCAAGAGAGTGGAGAACCACAAGATCGTTGAAGCCGGCAAACGGCTATGGCCGCTGCTCGTTGGAGCGCGAATCCCCAGTCAAACAATATTCAACTAAATTTCTGCAAATTCGTCGTTCTGGCCGAGATGGCTGGATCGTTACTATGGGAATTCGAGGTGTTACGTGATAGTCTTAACTGTGCTTGAAATCAAAGGACAGTTTCTATGGAAGTCCTTACAGACTAAATACCTAACAACTTGCGCGGCGTTGTTTCGCCTTTTAATATTATGTATATATCTACCATCTACTTTATAGCTACAGTATGCAAATACATAGTAGAAAACGTTTTTGTTTTTGTGTAAAAATCAGTCCTTGTTAAAATTTTTATGTTCAATTTTTAACATATCCGTGTACTGGTTTAACATAATGTGATTGTGTTAGTTGAATATGTTGTATTATTGATATTTAACATTTCTTAGTGTTAAAATAACACGATTTATGATAGCAGTGAGCAAATAATGTATTTTAAAACGTAAATATATGATTAATAAAAGTAAAATACGTGTTAATTTAACATATTATAAATATGTCCATTTTTCTGAAAAATACAGGTATGCTTCCCTACATTTTTTATACAAATTGTGTTTGTATCAATTTTACATAACATTTGTGTTACTTTCTACATGTTCATTCTATTGAGTTAAATTAACATTAAATTTGAGTGGACTGTCTGAGATACGTGTGAATTGTGTGTTTTATATAAATTTTAGAACTATGTATAAGCAGATTTTATTTAACTCAATCTTTTATGCGATTATATACGATTATCCGAGTTCAATTTTAACTGTTGTTTTATAAACCCTAACAATTGGATATTCGATCGTAGAAATGTTTAACGATATATATATATAAAACTTATACATTTCCTTCAATTCGTGGGAAAGACAAAAAGGAAGAAGAAAAATGGCGTTCAGAAACTTCACTCGTACGTTGCTGCGAGATAAAATAAGAACAAGTACGGGGTAATCGACACGGATGAGGGCTGGGGTCGTAAATTATTGCGCTTGGATCGATTCGAGAGGATTTTCGAGTGAGAGGGATGTAAGACTAAAAAAAAAAAAAAAAAAATGGGGAA